>NC_063195.1:3853693-3863693 GCF_017589495.1 Alosa alosa | reverse complement strand
GTAGACGTACACACACATACCCTCTCTAATTCTCACACAGCGGATTGGCCTGTGTCAGTAAGTTGTGTTTCTCCTCCACACACACACACACACACACATACATACCCTCTCTAATTCTCACACACAGCGGATTGGCCTGTGTCAGTAAGTTGCCTTTTGCCTTCAGGTGTTTCTGTTTCTCTCTCTCTCTTCCTCCCTCACCTGGTTGGCCTGTGTCAGTAAGTTGTGTTTCTCCTCCACACACACACACACTCACCTGGTTGGCCTGTGTCAGTGAGTTGTTCTTCTCCTCCAGGTGTTTCTGCAGTTCATCGATCTTCAGCTTCAGCTCCTTGTTTGACTCCACCTGCTCTGTCAGGCTCCGCCCAGTCTCCGCTTCCTTCTCTTCCAGACGACGAATCACCACGCAGAGCTCCTGGTTCCTTCCTACTTCATGCTTATTGATAAACACAAACACAGGAAACACATAAATGTTGGAAGTCACTGTGTGAGTGTGTGTGGGGGAGAATGCTGGGCAAAGCATGCTTATTCAAAGTAGGGACAATATCCCAAAATTTAGCAAACTCATTGGTCTAATGTTTGTTGTGAAGTCATATTCATTCCGACGTGTGCTCATATAAGTCTCCAACTTGGACACACTATCATTTGATTGGCTAAAACTGAAGAGGGTTCATCTGATGCTCACGTGAAAGTGTGTGAAAGCTCATGTCGGACCATGAGAGGTAAAATCATCTGGTCTGATGAAACGAAGACTGAACTATTTGGCCCTAATTCCCAACATTGTGTGTGGAAGGAACCAGGCACTGAGCTGCACTGATGTTTGTCCTTCTTTATGCTTCTCTCATCCTCTCAAAGGAATTCTGGATGTCATTCATAGTGACCGTTGAGTCTTTGGTTACCTGTCTGACCAAGGCCCTTCGTCCCAGATTACTCAGATACTTACATTACTCAGTTTGGCTGAGCAGCCAGATCTAGGAAGACTGTTGGTTGTTCCAAACACTTCCATTACTCAGTTTGGCGGAGCGGCCAGATCTAGGAAGACTGTTGGTTGTTGTGAACACTTCCATTACTCAGTTTGTCATCTAAAGACTGTTGGTTGTTGTGAACACTTCCATTACTCAGTTTGGCGGAGCGGCCAGGTCTAGGTTGGTCTAAGACTGCTGGTTGTTGTGAAAACTTCCATTACTCAGTTTGGCGGAGCGGCCAGGTCTAGGTTGGTCTAAGACTGCTGGTTGTTGTGAACACTTCCATTACTCAGTTTGGCGGAGCGGCCAGGTCTAGGTTGGTCTAGATCTAAGACTGTTGGTTGTTCCGAACACTTCCATTACTCAGTTTGGCGGAGCGGCCAGGTCTAGGTTGGTCTAAGACTGCTGGTTGTTGTGAACACTTCCATTACTCAGTTTGGCGGAGCGGCCAGGTCTAGGTTGGTCTAAGACTGCTGGTTGTTGTGAATGATGGAGGCTACTGTGCTCTTGGGCCCTTTCAATGCTGCAGAATTTGTTTGTACAATTACAATATAACAAAATAAGGAAAAAGTGAAGCGCTGCATGCAATGTGTGTGTGTGTGTTACCTGTAATGCTTGTGTGTGTGTGTTTTACCTGTAATGCTTGTGTGTGTGTGTTTTTACCTGTAATGCTTGTGTGTGTGTGTGTTTTTTACCTGTAATGCTTGTGTGTGTGTGTTTTACCTGTAATGCTTGTGTTTTACCTGTAATGCTTGTGTGTGTGTGTGTTTTACCTGTAATGCTTGTGTTTTACCTGTAATGCTTGTGTGTGTGTGTGTGTTTTACCTGTAATGCTTGTGTGTGTGTGCGTGTGTGTGTGTTTTACCTGTAATGCTTGTGTGTGTGTGTGTGTTTTACCTGTAATGCTTGTGTGTGTGTGTGTTTTACCTGTAATGCTTGTGTGTGTGTGTTTTACCTGTAATGCTTGTGTTTTACCTGTAATGCTTGTGTGTGTGTGTTTTTACCTGTAATGCTTGTGTTTTTACCTGTAATGCTTGTGTGTGTGTGTGTTTTACCTGTAATGCTTGTGTGTGTGTGTGTGTGTGTTTTACCTGTAATGCTTGTGTGTGTGTGTGTGTTTTTACCTGTAATGCTTGTGTGTGTGTGTTTTTTACCTGTAATGCTTGTGTGTGTGCGTGTGTGTGTGTTACCTGTAATACTTGTGTGTGTGTGTGTGTTACACAGTGTTACCCATGTGTTGTAGTACTTGAGTCCGAGTCATTTGAACTTGGACTCAGACTCGTCGATGACTTGACTTTTTTTGTAATATATCATAAGGCTATAATTGTAGCTATAATTGTAGTATGTCATTAGGCTATAATTTGCTATATGATTTTAATATCTAAATTATTTGTAATACTTATTTTAGTGCAAGGGAATGTTAGGCTACTGCTTCGTCAGTGTCATACATCGCAAGTCATGTCATGTTCATATGCAAAGCAAACAAACGTTAACTTTAACACCAAAATGCCTGGAGACATGGCCGTCGCCATTTCAATGTAGTATTGCCAGGCAATATTAGTTCTCATACATGACATGACATGACATTACCTAAGATTACACTCAGCCTAGGCTACACATCACACACTGCTGCTGGATAGCTGATCATCGTGACTTGGTGAACAGTGTTTTTCCTGACTGACGCGAGAAGCGAGGTTCCATTCATTCATTTTCATTTGCGGTGTGCCCTGCCGTGCTTCTGTCTGTTAATTTGCAGAAGGCTATTATCGGATCGAAAGAAAAATAAACTAAAAGTTTTCCTGATCAAGATATAGCATATAGAAGCATAACATTAAATTGCCTAGTAGAGTGTCCATGTAGAGTGTCAATGTAGGCCTACGTGTCTGCGCAAGTGAAACTGACAAACTGAACCTCTTGTGGGTAGGCCAGAAACAACTATATTTAAAACCACGAATGAAGTGGATTACTGTTACTGTTCAAACGAGCGATTTGACAGCCTAATCCACTGCACGGAAAAAAAAAAAGGAAATAGCAACGTGTTCTATTTCTAACAGGTGAATATCGTAGCAAATAGTAGCCTAGTCAGTGTTTCTCAAAGTGTGGTCCGCAAGCTAGCCCAAGTGGTCCGCGAGCAGACGTGGTAAAATATAATATAGATGAGTTGTTTGCAATATTGAACCAACTTGTATGTAAATCCAAACATTTCTGCAACACTGCCAATATAAGGCATGGCAGTTTAAATCATATAAATTCTCTGACACAATAAGCAAGGTGCAAAGACAATCAGTGAGTAGGCCTATTGTGTAATTTACTGTTGAAGTAGGTCTACTTTTTTTTTTTTAGCTAGGTGGTCCGTGAGGCTATTTTTATTGATTAAGTGGTCCTTGGTCTGAAAAAGTTTGAGAAACACTGGCCTATGGCGATGGCAGCTTAAAAAAAACATTTAGGCTATATTTCACTCACCTCGCTGAAATGAACGTAGAATGTGACCTGTTACGCAAAGAAATTAATTAGGCAGATGATCTGCATCTCCGTTAACCGAAAGCTAGTTTTCATGCAGTTGCAGGTAGCCAGTGTTCACGTCACGGGAGTCAGAAAGAAGCTACCAAAACGGGCCCTGTTTCTGTCCATCCCAAAACTGCTCTAAAATTGTGTAGGCTATTTAACAGCCAGAATTGTAATGCCCGGGGAGGCCCTTTTATGATTCACACTACCTCTTACAAAATAGGCATACAACAACGTCCATCTAGCTCTTGTGAAGTATAAACTTCTACAACACTTTCTACAGAGTACAATTGTCAGCAGTCAGTAATACAGCATAATGTGACTTAATGGCCTGTGTGTTTGTGTGTGTGTGTGTGTGTGTGTGTGTGTGTGTGTGTTCCCTGTAATGCTTGTGTGTGTGTATGTGTGTGTGTGTGTGTTCCCTGTAATGCTTGTGTGTGTGTGTGTGTGTGTGTGTGTGTGTTACCTGTAATGCTTGTGTGTGTGTGTGTGTGTGTGTGTGTGTTACCTGTAATGCTTGTGTGATGACTTGAGTAGCCTTCTCCAGGTTGATGCAGGCTTGCTTGTGTCTCATCTGAGTGGTCTGTGTTAACAGTTATATTGGAGCATTTATTAAATACACTTCAACAGTCTCTTGACAGCTCTGCTAGTGTGTGTGTGTGTGTGTGTGTTTTACCTGCTAGTGATTGTGCAAATGTGTGCTCATTAAAGTGTGTCTGTGTGTGTGTGTTACCTGTAATACTTGTATGATGACTTGAGTAGCGTTCTCCAGGTCCATGCAGGCTTGCTTGTGATCCAGCGTATCAATATGCTGGGTAATGTCACCCTTCTACACACACAGAGAGACAGAGAGAGAGAGAGAGAGAGAGAGAGAGAGAGAGAGAGAGAGAGAGAGAGAGAGAGAGAGAGAGAGAGAGAGAGAGAGAGACTTATTCAACAATTAAATAATTGTTCAGATTCGATAAAAAAACATGCTAATAATACCTCCACAACCTAAAATACAAGGATCTAAAGCATATGGAGGGCCGGATATGCTCATCAGTGGTCAGGTCGGCCATGTTTTTCCTATGACTATGAGGACAGAACAGGCCAGTGAAACCAGTTGTTTTAGATCAAGGGCATTATCAATCTAATTCAATGACATTAGTATAGTAGTATTATCTACAATGCATCTAATTTATGTTATATTATTTTTACAATTGTAGTATGTTTTCCCAGAAGTTTTCAACTCTGGCTTATTTAATATTTTCCTCTGTTTATCTATCAGTTACCATGTGCTGCGTCGGGACTTTTACTTTGAAAAGCAGCCCGACGAAAAGGCAGAAAACATGGGAAGAGAGACGTGGTTGTACCTTGGGATGCATGAATATGATCTTAATTGCAACAATTTTGCCTTTTATTGCATTTAATTACAGTTAATATATTTTCACACCTAAATACAAGTATGAACATCACACTTTGTGAGTAGTTTGTTCAGCGTTGATTGAGATAGAGACTTGAATTTCTGGCGAATATCTAATTTCAAGCTAACTTAACCACGGTTTGGTGGATCTGTTTCGCTGTTGCAGGTTTGAATCTAGGTTGATATTTGCAGAAATATAAAATGTTTATGTTAACATGACCCGAGTGGCTGTATTGTAGTGCTCACTCACGACATTATGTGGAATGCCACAGGAAAGTGTCAATATGTTTTGCGAATGTCTGTGATCAGATCTGTTACGAACGAGCAGACGCCAGTTGGTGTAGTCGGGACACCAAAATACCCAGGCGGATGAAACGCAGGCTACGTGGTCCGGTGGGCTCTTACGAGCTGGGACATTGTCGACGGGATATCCCGACAGCTTGACGTAGTCTAATGAAAGCTAACTCCAACTCACATTCGTGTTGACATCTCTCCGGTGTCTCGTAGTGTGTTGCGACTTCAAGCCCACAATACAAGAAGGAAAGCTCTGCAGCGTGTCTTCTTCCTGTTTTTGCATGGTGCTTTGCAGCCTATGCGTGTCTTCTTCCTGTTCTTGCATGGTGCTTTGCAGCCTATGGATTTTAAAATGGAAAAATGGAAACCTGCAAGCGCACAAAAATAGGCTATCGATTCTCGTCAACCTTTCTTATGATGTAAAAAGAAATCCTTCCACATAGCTGTACACTCGTCGTTTGGCATGAGTCATTAACAACAATAGGATACTGGTTTATCTAACTTTACCTGCATATAGTAGTTTGAAAATTGTAAATCGTAATACGCGTGTAATTTGTTATGATGTTCTTCCTCACTCAGATTGTGCACCCTGCTTCACCGAATGACGAAAGATTCGGTCGCGCTTACAGTTGTACCGCCCTCTCGCGTACGGGATGATAAATCAGATTTTTCTGATACACAAGGCACTGCATTCTGTATGGACACAAATGTTCGGTGAAAAACACAGTTCTTTTGAGTGTCTTTCTCGTAAATTTGCAACTTTAGCTAGACGTTATACATACTCGAAAAGATATGCACAAAAAAACGTGTATTTGTATACACAAATATGACAAATATATAAAGTAATTTGTAGCCTACAAATATGCATGTGTGTAAAATAAGCTATTTTTGACATTTGCCTAAATATGTTTGGCTTTGTGTGTGGGAGCCTGGGAGGCGTGGGATTCTGCAATTTGTGCATCAAATTTGTGGGTGATGTAATATTGAGATTCTCAATTTTGTTTAAGGCCTCTTTTTTTCAAAGTTCACAAGCCCAAAGCTCAAGAACTAAACCATGTAGGCACTCAAATTTGACATGCTGGTACATAAATATGAATAGAATGTTGCAAAATGCCTGATGAGCTGAACCACTTCTATGGCCGCTATGATAGGGACGACAAGGAGGTGGCCATCAAAAGGCTGTGGTCTCTGCAGATCACCAGGCCCTCACACTCTCCACCACAGATGTGTGTGCGGCACTGAGCAGGACAGGACTGAGCAGTCCACATTGGGAGTTTTTTATATATATATATGTTTTATATATATATATATATATATATATATATATATATATATATATATATATATATATATATATACAAGCATAACATATATATTTATATGTCTTTATGTTACGTGCTTCGTAGTATACCCCCCACAGGACAGGACTGAGCAGTCCACATTGGGAGTGTTTTCATTATCAAACGTTGGACGGATGGTGCGCGTTCATGGATGATAGGATGGTGCGTTGGGCAACCGCCCATATCACTGCGCTCTTAAAATAAGATATAAACAACTCGCCATGGACTTCTGACCAGGTTTCTTTAGGTCAGGTGGCGTAATGTGTTTTAGATAGTGTACGATAGCGATTTTTAAACAATGTGCCAGACCACGCCTTAGGTTGTTAATTACCCCTTAGGTTGTTAATTACCCCTTAAGTTGTTAATTACCCCTTAGGTTGTTAATTACCCCTTGAAAAAAAAAGAGACGTGTAAAATACGAAAGCAAACTTTGCGCTGGGGAAGTGATGAGTTTCCCGCACTAGAGTCTAAACTTTGTTGTTTTTTGTTTGTTTTGTTTTTGTTTGTTGTTTGTGTTTTGTTTTTTCAGTGATGTACCCCCTGTACCCCCCCCCCCTTTTTTTTCAGCCAAGTACCCCCTAACCTGCGCGAATTACCGCTACGCTTCAACCACGACTCCATCTTTTGAGTTTTGACAGTGATTGATAAGTGATAGGGTGGCATTTGACAGATTGGGTTGAACCATCCTGGTATGGGGGGACTCTTGAGTTTTTAGGATAATGAAATTGAATAGCCTACTGAAATATAAAATTAATTTTATGAACTTATATTTTCCTGAAATATTTATTAAATAATTGTTTTTAAAGTATTTTTGCATGGATTCTACTTTTTAAATATATATATATTTTAAAATCTCACGTACCCCCTGAAGTGCCTTCATGCATTTGAGAACCACTGGTCTAAATAGAAGCCTCCTCTGCTTGTCATTGAGGTAGTAAATGCAGTGTTGAAGACATTTATTTACAGTGATAGAATAACATTTCCACACTCAAAGTAACTCTCATGATGAATGTTAAAGTAATTTTAGCATCTGATTTGATCTGAATATGAGTGTCATAGTTTTAACCAGCAAGTCTTTTCTTCCAATCAATTCTGGCGAATTCAAGAAATTATGTTTTGTAAGATCAGATGATGATGATGATCGTCTCTTAATTGCGTGCATGTGCACTCTGGTTCACCCTGAGTTCTGGTTCCTAGGTAAACACTCTTTGTCAATTCAGCATTTGTCCTGCTTGATTCAAATGTGCACTTTCTGATGGGTCTTAAGTTGTGAGCTACGATGGAAACTCTTCCCACATGTAGAACACTGATATGGCTTTACTCCGGTGTGAACTTCTTGATGTACAATGAGATGTGAGCTACGACTGAAACTCTTCCCACATGTAGTGCACGGATATGGCTTTTCTCCTGTATGCATGCGTTTATGTCTGGTGACCTCTGACTTAGTCCTGAAAGTCTTTCCACATGTAGGGCACTCATATGACTTTTCTCCTGTGTGGATCCTCTGGTGTGCCTTGAGATTGGATATTTGACTAAAGGCCTTCCCACAGTCACTGCACTGATATGGCTTTTCCCCAGTATGTATCCTCTGGTGAGTCTTGAGATGATTCATTCTAGTGAAGGTCTTCCCACACTGAGGACATGGATAGAGCTTTTCTCCATGATGGGGTTGTTCTTTTGTCTCCTGTGTGTTGACTTCTTGATAATTTGCAACAAAAGGACAAGAAAACATTTTAAAACATAATTCAAAGAAATATAATAAAATATATTACTGTAATGACTTTCTTATTAAAGAATTCCACAATTATTAACTTACTTGTAAGAGAAGAGTCTTTGTGGCCACCTTCTCTTGAATTAGATTGTTCTTTCTGTTCAATTTCCACCAATGTAGACTGTTCGTCACAGTCAACCCTGGGGTTTTCTTTTACTTTCTTAACGGCAAACAGGTATTCTGGTAGGAAATCATCAAACTCTTCTTGTTTTATCTCCTTTACTGGCTTAGGCAGCGGTGTTGGCTCAGTATATCCTGATGTTTCAGACTTCAGTTCTGTGTTCTAAAACAAATCCAGTCAAACACTACATTTGAATCACATTTGGCATTTACAATTGCAATTGAACGATGACATATAAACAAGTGCAGATAAGGAATTACAATTAATACAATGACCCACTAGGTTCTAACCAAATCAGTGAGCCTTTAAGATGCAAAATTAGAATGATAGGTGATATCAGTAATAGATACAGATAATGCAAGCACCGAGATTATTGCTAGGGTAGACATGGTGGTTGCTATGCCTAATAAAGCAGTTGCTATGCTTGTTGCTAAGATAATAATGTTGATTGCTATGGTGGTTGCTAATTGACATTAATGTTGTGATTGGTAGGGTGTTGCTAGGGGAAATTAGATAGTTGCTAGGGTAATCATAGTGGTCATATTGGTTGCTAGAGTAAGTTGGTGCCATTCAAACACTGTTGCGTAAGTCTTGTAAAGGACACTTGCAGGGCTTAAAGGGGAAACAATCTTGAGCCTAAAAGACCCCCAATGGGAAATGTAGACCTGCAATCTATAGGCCAAGAGCTGGTAATCATATAAGGTTGTATCAGCGATTGCAGGCCTAAAAAAAAGACCCAAACATCAATTATCACATTCATCTAATCTTTTCTAACGATCCGCTAGCTGCCCGCCCCATAAGCAGGCCGTCAAAAAAACGTGTCTCTGTAAGCAACCTAGGCAACCGAGATCTGCACACAAAAACAATTGCTAACAACGAGTGTTGCCAACCACTCAAAGGCAAAATAAAGTGTTGCAACCAATAACCAACGAGATGCGCATTCAGGAGTTTCAATTGCATGAGAGAGAGGGGGAGGGAGTAGCGAGCTAACTCTCTGTTTTGTTTGAACGTCAATAGAAGTGACGTTACCCCATCATCGCTGATACGACCTTTAATACTGTTGTATTACTCTAGTACTATTGTGCACATGCCAATATGAAGCAGTCGATGCTTTCAATGAAATCCCTTTTCACAGTACTAAAATCCTTTCATTGTGCTGTGCTTTTCACAACGAGTACTAATGAACAGGTATGATAAGGGATCAGATTCCAAAAAGAATTAAATAAATTCAAGATGGCGGCGAACTTCCAGAGGGTACTGTCAGTATAAATCACACACGCAGTCTTTCATTGAGCCTCGTTCTGTCCTGCTCTCCTTTGCATGTACAGTACTCTCCACAATAATTGTCACCTCTGCTAAAGCTGACCAAAAAGAGGAATATAGAATCTTTTGGAAATTGATCTTAATGCAAGTAAGTAAAAAGTAAAAAAAATGAGGAAATATCCAACCTTTAAGGACACCATTTTTTTTGTGAATGAATAAAATAAATATTCTCTTTAAAATACAGGGGTCATAAGCATTGGCACCCCTATGTTAAATTCCCATAGAGGCAAGCAGATCTTTATTTTTAAAGGCTAGTTATTTCATGGGTCCAGGATACTG
>NC_063195.1:3663693-3841193 GCF_017589495.1 Alosa alosa | reverse complement strand
ATCCTTGTATCCTTGTAACAGCTGTGCTGCTACAACCTTGTTACTCTTTGATACAGTGGAATAAACCTATTAAGTGTACCAGTTAATTACTTACATGTACATATGACATGTATGTTGTGTCTTCAATGTCTTGGAACAGGTCTACTAATTCACTACATCAACTGTGTTGGTACACACTTATTGCTCTTTGATACAGTGGCATAAGTACTAAGTACTTGGGCAATTCCATGGAAAATTAAGTTTTTTCTAACATCCATAACGCCAATAAAATGTGATGGTATGGTATGATGTGAATGATTACATGAAATTTGAGCATTTGCTATTTCTGGCTGAAGAATGTACATGAGAAAAATGCACAAAAAATGAATAGTAACATTCACATCATACAAATGCCAAGGCCTTTCACTGGCGTTATGGATGTGACAAAAAGTCAATTTTCCGTGGAATTGCCCACTTACAATTACATATTACATTACATGTTGTGTCATTGGTGTCTTGGAACATGTCTGCCATTACCCTACATACTGTAGTACATGTATCAACTGTGTTATTTATTACTCTTTTGATACAGTGGAATGAACCCATTCAAATAAAGTGTACCAGTTAAGTACTTGTACATATACATGTACATATTATATACATCCTGTCAATGATGTCATGCATCCTGTAATTGATGTGTTGAAACGTGTCTGCTGTTACACCACACAGTACATGTGAATTAGTAGACCTGTTCCAAGACATCGAAGACACAACATACATGTCATATGTGCATGTAAGTAATTAACTGGTACACTTAATAGGTTTATTCCACTGTATCAAAGAGTAACAAGGTTGTAGCAGCACAGCTGTTACATGTACACTGAAGACAATGAGGCCTTGACTGGAGCTAAGAAAGATTTGATATACAAACCAATCATGACCAGATTTACCCCATCCAGCAGGTCTCAGGTCAGCTCTTTGCCTCTGATGAAAATGTAGGCAAATTGGCAAAGTTTGGTAAAAGCACTCAGTATTACAATGTAACAACTATAGCCTATGTAGGTACCCACAAATACATAATGCAAGTGCAATGATAGTACAGTACCTGATAGTACATGTTATTACACAGGTTGTACCACTGTACCTAATTAGGTACATGTAGGTACACTATAACAGCGACACATTAAAATAAAGTGTTGCCGATGAATTTCCCCAGTAGTGGACAATAAAGACTTCTATTCTAGCCTACACGTCACATGTAGCCTACTAGAAGTGATGTTTCAGCTAGAAGTGATAGTTCATAAATTAACCCTCCAACTTTGCTGATGCACAGAACAGGTGTGCTGAGCTTTGTTTTTGGCTCTTCAAAGTGTTGTAAGTAAGGTGGTGTAAGTAGCCTACAGTATAGGCAGGTGGTGAGACAGGTCAAGAAATATGGTGCAGTACTATACAGTTGATTTTCAGAAGGTGGTTTAGAATAGTATAAATGAAATATAAATATGTGCACTGTATTACCTTATAAGAGCAGAATAAATATGGCTATGAATAAAAATGTCAGTTCATATTATTTTAAATGTTGGTGACACTACATTAATAAGGAGAATAGCAATAATAAACAATAATGTGAATGCAATATCAATGGGCAATACATGGAAATCAACAAATACTATAACATACAAACAATGACTCAGAACAGCCTAAGTGCATGGTGAACAAATATGTCTTTACACCCCTGTAGACAGGTGCATGCAAAAACACAGAAAGCAGACAAGGATTTTGTTTTTGTAACACATGTAATAAGCAATGAACATTTGAAGATGTATTGTTTTGTTCTTCTGCTCATCAGAAGCATCAGAAGCAGCAGCACTATGCTATCGTTCACCGTAGGGACTAATATGAGGGAGACTGAGCTGCCAATCTCTCTTAACAGGTCTTTCACCATATCTACAAATATCTGTTCTGCTCTGCACAAACATAAGCAGGGTCTGATTTAGCGTGGCAGAGTGCTGATTGACAATAACATGGTTCCCTGCAGTGTTTGGTTGATTCCCATTGATGTTTGTGGGTTCTGTTTGACTGTACATTTTATGTGTGGCATCTCATTCCTCAGTTGTCTAACATGTTTTCTGACAGCCACTGATTGCATTAGCAGCTGAAAGACCAACTTGTAACAAGGTCCCAATTGTGGATACACCCATTAACAGTCCTTGCGACCAATGACATCCGGATCAACTACAAACTTTTGATTGATTTTCAACAATGAACAGTTAGTTCAGTGTAATATGTCCAGCTCTCTCCCCCATCTTAATAAGTCAACATTATATGATATGACCCTATTTTTACATTATAGCCTACATATGTTATAGCCTAACCCTTATCTATAGGTGACTGATGAGATTCATGTTAGCATATATTTATTGGCTGACACAATTAATATTGGAGCTATTTCACTGTCGCGAACACAGGCGTGCTTGGTAGCCTAGGGCTACGTAGTCATAGGCCAACATAAGACTTAAGCCCTCGTGTGCGTCATGACTTAGGTTAGCCTATGTTCTTCCTGTTGTTATTATCTGTAGGACATATTGTCTGTGGAAGACAATTGTAGGCTAGGCCTATATTTGATTTTCAGTAAGGTTATATATCAATGATAAAGCTTTTTTACTTTTTTGGTGTAATTATTATTTTTTTTTTTTTTTTTTAATCTATGTAGGCTATTTCTTTAATGTTACATTATTATTTTGTTAATACATGGAATAAATCACCACAAACACACGCGACTGTAGCCTATGGGCTTTTCCTGTAGCCTACCAGGCTTGCGCAGCGTGGCTAACAACGCCCCTAAAACAAGTGTAACCGTCGGCTCCTCGAGGCTTATTACTTAAACGAAGTTACAGCAGCTATTAGGCCCGAGGTGCAGTGAAATGGCGTCATCTGGTGGTCATACAATTCACCCGCTATTAGACCCAAAGTGCAGGAGAAGTGGATATTCAACCACGCCATCCTCCAGGTCGCAGCGACACGTAGGTGTACTTTATGTGCTGTGTCATGCTGCCATCTAGTGGTTGTGGAATATTTAACACCCATTATAGTTCTGGGAATAGATGTGCCCTCGAATAAATGTCGTACTTTGTTACAAATTATTTGGGTAATCCATCTGATAAATTGTGTTTTTCTTTTTATACTTCGTACCTTTCTAAATTAAAGTGTATCATTAAGGTACCTTTTTCAATGTCATTACTCTGACATTCGACATTAGTCGACCATAAATTTGGGCAATGGGCACATTGTTAGGGGTTGACACTTTGCATAAGATTTCTCCACACTCCACACAGAATCTTTTGCCGGATGGCATGACGGCGGTACACATGGGGGGGATCCGTAAAGGAGCGGTTTGTAGGATTGCTACCGAACGTTCTGTACGCCAAAATTATAAAACTGGTGAACGCATAGATAGAAAATACTGAAACTCAGTACACAAATAAGCAAAGAAATATTTACTTTAGTAAAAGTACCACAATGACAACCCTACTTAAGTAAAAGTAAAAAGTAGGCCTACCCATACAGAAAAATAATATATTCACATATATGCAGCTTGAACATAAGCTATAATCTATGTTAAATAAATATATTTACATCTATGTTAACTACATATATTTCCATGTATGTATCAATATATTTCAAAATATAGGTAAATATTCAATATTGGCCACTTTCTTATATTTTATGCATATAATTAAATATATTTAAATATATGACACTAAGAAGCATGATCACATGACCCTTGATGAAGATTCTGATCACATGATCTATATATTTCAGACATGTATGTCTCTAATATAGTTCATATTCTACTATGGTTTGATATTTTCCGCACTGATCAATAAATATTGCACTATTGTGTTTACTTAAAATCAACCATAGTATCAGTATAAAGAGGAAGAAACACACAACACTTCCGTTATCTTTTATTCTATTTTATTGAAAATCTTTGTTTTTGTTATGGAACCTCAGTTCTGTCACTTTGGCATTTATTGCCTGGCCCAGCAATCTGGAGTGAGTGTCTGGCCTGGGAACTGCTTCAGGGTGGCCTCTGAATAAGACAGAACATATACAAATAGAACATGCAAAATATTAGTGACACAAATACAGATGCTAAAGTGCGGAAACACTGTTGTGTTATCACGATAATTGGAGATAAATACAAAGTGAGTTGGAGAGAAAGACATACAAATAAAATAAACTCACCAATTATCGTCTTAGTCCTCTCAGGGTCCAGGCATTCCCTCTAAGTGCCTCCTAAAAAATAGCACAATCAATTAGGACCTCAAATAGTTACAGTTTACTAACACAGAAAAGATCTATGATGGTGAGGCGAAAATGTGAAGCAGTCCACACAGACAGCCTAACGCTTTTAAATGAGACAACACAACTAGAGGGCAGCCGTGGCCCACTGGTTAGCACTCTGGACTTGTAACCGGAGGGTTGCCGGTTCGAGCCCCGACCAGTGGGCTGCGGCTGAAGTGCCCTTGAGCAAGGCACCTAACCCCTCACTGCTCCCGGCGCCCGCCCGTTAAAGCAGGCAGCTCACTGCGCCGGGATTAGTGTGTGCTTCACCTCACTGTGTGTTCACTGTGTGCAGTGTGTTTCACTAATTCACCGATTGGGTTAAATGCAGAGACCAAATTTCCCTCACGGGATCAAAAAAGTATATGTACTTATACTAATATATCATATACACAGAAGAGAGAAGCACACAGATAAACACTGAAAGGAAAAGTTAGTTTAATCCTCAATTTTTTACTAAACTTGTACAACCAAGAAGCTGCTATTTCATTAAAGTTAAACATGTAAATTTTAATGTAAAATTTCACATCTGTATGAAAACACTCTACAAACCTTGTTGAATAAAAGCCTTCAGACTCACAACCTCCTCTTGGAGAGCCTTTATCGCCACCTCTTCTTTAGGTGGTTGTCAGTTCTTGGTTATCTCCCACAGCTCACACTCATAGAGAGCTCTACCAGCCTTCTCTGAAACCTGCAAGTGAACAGAATATACAGCATGAATGAGAGTGACGTTGGTAAAGGGTATACTTGCGTAATATGTAATGTCCTGGGATATTCCCACTCATGAAGTGTCTCCCATCTGAGACTGCTATCTGAGACTGTAGGGAAGCTGTACCAACCATCATAGAAAGATATGGTTGGAAAGGTATTTCAGTTCACTTTGTGTCCCCAGTAGCTTGAAGCTAATTTCTTGTCATTCAAAAGATCAAAACTACTCAAACAAATGTATAAATTCTCAGAAACAAAAGGTTATGTTCTGCATTCGAAAATAGACCTTTAAAAAAAAAGTTATATTCATAAGTAAAAATTGTTGATTACCTTTGGTCTATGTGATGATGAAGCATCAGCATTTGTCAGTGAAGCATACTACGGGTTGGGCTTGGGTCGTCTGGGTCAGTGAAGCATACTACGGGTTGGGCTTGGGTTGTCTGGGTCAGTGAAGCATGCTACGGGTTGGGCTTGGGTCGTCTGGGTCAGTGAAGCATACTACGGGTTGGGCTTGGGTCGTCTGGGTCAGTGAAGCATACTTGGGCGGGTTGGGCTTGGAGTGCGTCTGGGTCAGTGAAGCATGCTACGGGTTGGGCTTGGGTCGTCTGGGTCAGTGAAGCATGCTACGGGTTGGGCTTGGGTCGTCTGGGTCAGTGAAGCATGCTACGGGTTGGGCTTGGGTCGTCTGGGTCAGTGAAGCATACTGGGTCAGTGAAGCATGCTACGGGTTGGGCTTAAAGGTTGGTCTGGGTCAGTGAAGCATGCTACGGGTTGGGCTTGGGTCGTCTGGGTCAGTGAAGCATACTACGGGTTGGGCTTGGGTCGTCTGGGTCGTCTGGGTCTCAGGTCTTCTGGTCCTTCCTCCGGTGTCCTTGATGTAGCTCGAGTGTTGCCTCCCTCTCTAAAAGGTAAAAAAATGGGTTTCAGTGCTCAAATATACTACATGACCATACATGGTCCTTTTCAATACAATTCAACTTCTACATTTCCATAATTTAGCATGGGTATGAATGGTTTTGCAAGAATGTCTGTGCACAAAGCATGACAAAGTAGTTTGATAGTGCACAAAAACAAAATACATTACTTGCAAGCACAGTACTTGTGTCTTCAATTTCTACACGTCCACTCAAACTCTCCAGCACATACCACATTACATCCTATCTAAAAAAAAAAAGAAGCTAATGTTAGCTCTAAGTGTTGTCCATGATGCAACAATAGCAGCTAGCTAGCTAAACCACAGTGCATAGAATGTCTACACCTTAGGCTAGTAATGTTAACCGTTACATTTTCTGTCTTGCATGACAAATCATAAGTTAGCTTATATTTATGTCTAGCTATCAATCTACATGCCAGAGGCAAATATACTACCAAATATGGCCGGGAGACAGGTTAAATTGGTATTTCACTCTGTCATTACAAGTCGTTTTCATTAATTGTCCAAACGTTTCTCAGTGAATTTATTTTTCAAACCCCTTTCAGGTGTAAAAAATAAAGCTAAGCTAATAATTTATGCTAACGTTAATGTTACAGAAAGTAGCAAAGGTTAGCTTCCAGCTTCCACCAATAATATCATTGTTAATTCGGACATTAACTTCTGCAAATGTTATATGAAAGCAATTCAGCATACAATGAAGATCTACTTACCAGCAATTTTGACCGCCATGGCCTCGAAAACCGGCCAAGAGCCTTCCTTTCCTCCACCACATAACGTTCGTTTCTAGCTAGTAATCAAGGATCTTTGATGTTGTCCCATCCAGAGCTGTTGAAAAAGTCTTCCTCATTAACGTTAGGTCTACTAATGCAGTCAGTCTGCAAAATACTGGTTTTGCCCTCATACTCCCCGCCAATCCACTTAACCAGAGCAAACGTTTTACATTTGGACTAGTAGCTGTTAGTTATGCTTATGTAGTGAAAAAGCTGCAAACATTTTAACTGTTATTCCAACGACCTTAGAGTATGTTGGTAGTGATGTATTTTGAAGTTGAAGGTTTTTTGTAAATCCCACCCATCACTGCCTGTGTGCAAATCATGGTGCAAATAAGTTAATTGAATATATTTACCATATAATGTAATGTACGATATCCACATATATGTTACATTGCTGGGTCCCACGTATACTTGCATATATACATTCTTATATGTATTAAATATATTGTAGCCATCTATGTATGGATGTAGCTAAGCTGCATATACTGTATGTGAATATATTTTTTCCCTTGATTTTTCTGTATGGGTACCTGCTTTTAAGTGTACTTTAAGTATTAATAAAAATATTTGAATAATGATTTATTCTCTTAATATCTATATTCTAATTAAAAAAATATGGGCTGTGACATTTTAATTAAGCTAGTTTTAGGTTATACTAGGCTAGATAGTTTTAAGCTAATGTAATTGTGCTTACCATGTGGCCCAGTTTAGCCTACATTCTGACTTACAATTCTGGAGAATGTAATTCTGGTTATCTACTAGGGTGATCTGCTGAGTTAATTTAATATCATTCAGCAAAACACGAGAGCCTTAGTTTTTTTTCGGCCAGCGGTTCTATAGTCTACCATTTCATTTGTGGTGCAAATAATCAGACGCGTGACCATAGCCTGTAACTTTGTTGCTCCGCGGACTAGCAATCTCATCGGGGTGGAGGCCCTAACGCTGCAGATAATAGACAGAGAAAGGCAAGTAAATGCTCGGGGCACAGAACACATTTGCATGTCCAGTGTAGCCATGGGTCTGGTGAATATAGCCTACCGAATGCAGATGGTTACAAGCTCCCGCTTTGCCTGGTCTAGACTAGAAGCCTATGTTTCAAAGCTTTAGAAGTAGGCCACATAGCACTCTAGAATCTCAACCCAGCCCCTTGGTAAAACAAACGTGTTTGTCAGAGACAAAAAAACTGATCATAAAATGTAGCCTAACATAAAAAGGAATGATGGTGTTGTGCGTGTAGCGGAGTAAAAGTACAGATAATTGTTGCAAAATGTAACGAAGAAAAAGTCAAAATATGCAGTATAGATTCTACTTAAGTAAAGTACAAATACGTGGAAAATTTACCTAAGTACAGTAACGAAGTATTTGTACTTAGTTACATTCCACCACTGTATATAGGCTACATAGACAACGGGGTCGCATTGTCTGTTGAGTTCTATTAAGTGTAGTATAGTATAGGTATATACTCTTTTGATCCTGTGAGGGAATTTTGGTCTCTGCATTAATCCGTGAATTAATGAAACACACTCAGCACACCGTGAACACACAGTGAGGTGAAGCACACACTAATCCCGGAGCAGTGAGCTGCCTGCAACAACAGCGGCGCTCGGGGAACATTGAGGGGTTAGGTGCCTTGCTCAAGGGCACTTCAGCCGTTCCCGCTGGTCGGGGCTCGGACAGACTAGACAAACCAACAAGGCACTGTTTAACTTGACAGGACACAACAAAACAAAGTTAAGACAGGGGCTTAATTAACAACTACATTGAAGACAGACAAAAGAGACACCAGGTGCTTTTACATCCTTCACAAACATTAAGGATCTATACAAGGAGTTAAACTCATTTTTCCAGTGGGCTTAGCATGGGATAGAAATTACATTTATGGATAAAAAAAAAAAAAATTGCAACTAAAATCAAAACATTCAAAACAAAAGATACATACCAAATCTGATTACTTTCTAAGTTAATGGGGGGGTCTCAAACTTCGATTGGAGCCAGCACCACAAATCTTTCCACAAAGTCTGCACAGGATTACATAGGAAAAACAGATGTTCCAAATTAAACAGAAGTTTTCTGTTTCTTTTTTACCAAAAAAAAAAACACATTAATTTGTTGGGTAGTACTCGTTTATAATTTTAAAGTGCACTTCTTTCATTTTAGGAGGGAGAGGAAATGCAATATAATGTTTTCTAAACACCTTAACCTCCTCAACCTTAAGTCTTTCGTAATATACTGTCTTTTAACTACATTAGGTAAAATTCTTTCAATAACATATTTCTGATAATTCTGTTTGTGCATGTACAATCGAATTGATCTATTTCTGCTATATGGAGTTGTCTCATCTCAGGTGATGTCTTAGAATAAAAGTGATCTTCTTTAATCATAGATTTCAAAGAGGCTGGTATACTGTAGCTCTAAGGATGTTATTGTACTTTTTTGCTGTACAGTTAAGGTTAAATATCCTACAGAAATCCTTATGCAATCATCCAAGACTAGCTTCCCCAGGCTAAAAGGTCTCTCTACTGGGGTACTGGATGGAGTGGCTGCATTATGACGGAGTGAAATTTTCTTTACTAGTGCAAATTCATTAAGAGAGTGTTCTCCTGATTTTAAGTAATCAGCAACTTGACTTTCAGCAGTAGCAGACGTGTCATCCTCGTCCTCATCCTCATATGAGAAGAACTCATCCTCTATGGCAGAGTCTGTGCAGGCGTGTCATCCTCGTCCTCATCCTCATATGAGAAGAACTCTTCCTCTATGGCAGAGTCTGTGCAGGCGTGTCATCCTCGTCCTCATCCCCCATATGAGAAGAACTCTTCCTCTATGTCCTCATCCTCATATGAGAAGAACTCTTCCTCTATGGCAGAGTCTGTGCAGGCGTGTCATCCCTCGTCCTCATCCTCATATGGCAGAAGAACTCTTCCTCTATGGCAGAGTCTGTGCAGGCGTGTCATCCTCGTCCTCATATGAGAAGAACTCTTCCTCTATGGCAGAGTCTGTGCAGGCGTGTCTTCCTCTATGGCAGAGTCTGTGCAGGCGTGTCATCCTCGTCCTCATCCTCATATGAGAAGAACTCATCCCCTCTATAGGGGAGTCTGTCATCCTCGTCCTCATCCTCATATGAAAGAACTCTTCCTCTATGGCAGAGTCTGTGCAGGCATCCTCGTCCTCATATGTCATCCTGTCGTCCTCATCCTCATATGAGAGAAGAACTCTTCCTCTATGGCAGAGTCTGTGCAGGCGTGTCATCCCTCGTCCTCATCCTCATATGAGAAGAACTCTTCCTCTATGGCAGAGTCTGTGCAGGCGTGTCATCCTCGTCCTCATCCTCATATGAGAAGAACTCTTCCTCTATGGCAGAGTCTGTGCAGGCGTGTCATCCTCGTCCTCATCCTCATATGAGAAGAACTCATCCTCTATGGCAGAGTCTGTGCAGGCGTGTTGGTGGGGTGGTATCTGCTTGCTGGTCTTCTCGGACAGTTTTTCGACACTCTGCCAGCAGACTTGACTTGCCTTGTCCTTCCTGTGTCCGCAGCCCACGTAGTTTAAACTTGGGCAAAGTCACAGCAGCCAACGTAGTTTAAACTTGGGCAAAGTCACAGCAGCCAACGTAGTTTAAACTTGGGCAAAGTCACAGCAGCCAACGTAGTTTAAACTTGGGCAAAGTCACAGCAGCCAAGACGGCATCCTCGCTTTCCAACACCTCTGCAAATCTTGTTTTGATTGTCTGAAATGATACATAAGGATGCAAATTCCATATTATATTATCTTTATCTATCCCTATCAGAGAGAGAGAGAGAGAGAGTGCATCATAGACTATTATGAATATAAATATTTAATTTTACATTAGCCTATATTTATTTCCCTATATATACATTCTATTTCTTTACAACAAGGTTTTGAAGGTCCATCATCTCTAGTCATAATGTATCATAACTGTAAAGGTTAGGTTAGAATAGAATAGAATGATCTTTTACCATTCATGTAATAAAATGAATGTATTAATGAATTTAATTAATTAAAGTTCTTACTGTGACAATTGCCTCTGGAAGGTCAATTAGGATGTGCAGGCCACTCTTCAGTTGCAGGGTCTTGAATATCAATGTCTCCAGTGTGGGTAGGAGTGTGCCATGGTAACAATGATCTTCTACCTGAAGAATGTCTAAAGCAACTGTAAGTGGCTTAATCACCGTACAGTACTCTTTGATGAACTGGTGTTCTCGTTTTGTGATCCATCTCGTTATATCGTTTTGAGTTCCATCTTGTGGTGCATGGGACTAACAGCTTCTTATAAATTACACCATGCACAGTCTCTGCAGCCACGGTTGACCTCCAAGCCTTATTCCACAAGCCTGTGCATTTTGTGGTCGTACTTCTGTGAACAGGTTTTGTCCTGGGTGTTGACAGTAACCACTTGTCAATATCAATGCATGACACCAGGTTCAGGGTGTGTGAAGCACATCTCTGATGTGACGGCAATGTGATCAGTGTCATCTTCACCACCACCACCATCATCATCAGAAACAACACGGGTCTGCAAGGCCTCACCGATGTCAGTAAACGTCTCCTGGTCAGGCCATCCTTAAAAATATTTTTGTTTGCAGTAACAGCCAAAAACAATTAAAAATGGGTCGGTAGGTAGGTCAATATTTTTTTTTTCAAGATTCAAAGTAAAAAAAAAAAAGTTCAATTTTGGTCATGGTGATTACGTAGGAATGAATTTACACAAATGTGCATATTGTGACGTAACTGACTGGGTCTTCAAATCGTGCCTTCAGGCGCACCATTGCAAACCTCATTCTGATGCAGGTTATATAGACCAGCCTTTCTCAAACTTCTTTGACCTGAGGCCCGGTCATGGCAGACTTTTGGGTCATAGGGCTCATCTACATGTATGCAGAAAGAAGGCTACAATAGCTCTTGGCCCGTTATATTGAAATTTGACTATCACGATACTCAATGCTATCACGGTGTATTTTACAGTCTCTGCTCTGTTTCTAAGGAAGTTCAAAAACAAGCGTCGTTCTATTAAGTTTAAGTTAAATAAATAAATAGCCTTCCAACAGGTTGAAGCGGAGCTTTGATACCAACGTTATCGATTAGTTTCAGTTTCTCTCGGCGCAGGCGCACATTGAATGAATGCTCATACCACCACTTAATTGTAGGGCTCCATGTTTAATGACATCGATAGCAAAGCGTTTGTTTTCTTTTTACGTCGATCCAGCGGTTTCTTAATCGACTAAGCAGCAAATTATCAGATGAAGCACCGGGCCTAATTTCCTCCGACTCAGCGGACCAGCAGTCTCCATGTTGCGGACCCATATTTTGAAAATGCTGAATAGACCACAACCAATTTCAATACTCCGACCTTGCGGTCACCCGTTAGACTAGGGGGGAGGGATGAAAAAAAGATCTGGCCACAGTTCTTCCAGAACCCCATTAACAAGCGTTATCAGTTTGTGTGTGAATGAAGCGAAGCGTAGGCCATAGTGTGACATCGTAAAAACCAATGGTGTAGAGATGACACCACAGGTGTTTTTAAGTGAGCCCGTTTGCATGTAGGCAATTTATATTCACAATACTTGGGCCTACTAAAATAAATATTATTTTATTGCATTTGTATTGGTTGTTTAGAGTAAAAAAACAATCGGTCGGTATTAGCGCAAGTTTACAACCCGGCAAGTCGGTCGGACTAAAGGGGAAAAAATAAATATTTGGATTGGTTCTAAATTGACAGAATTGGTTAGGGTTCTGACAAATGAAAATATTTTTTAAGGATGGCCTCATCATCAGAGTCATCCCGCTCCACTAGCTGATACGTTTGGAAGGCCTTTACAAAATTTGAGCAATTATCTGTGACTGTTGTGGTGATTTTGAATGATATAATAAGAGTAGATATGGTCAAGCTCCGTTTGCAATTTAATTAAGTATGTATGCCCCTTTGAACCTCCTGCATGCCAGGGCTGCCTTACCTCGCTCCATGGTTTTCGGATTTATCCAATGCGCTGTTACGCCTAAATAGCTCTTGTTACATGCAGTCTGCTGTGGTAGACGCATATTCTTCTCAAATGTTTGTTTGAGCTCCACATTCATTTGAGTATATTGTGTGTCTATATAGTTAGAAAACGTCTTTCTACACGGCAGGGCTACCCCTCCTCTGACCGGTATTTTGGCAACTAGTACCCTGAATGGGTGTGACTCAACTGTAGATAATGTTAAAAGCAGAACTATGATCTATGACCGGGGTCTGCAACCTTATTATCAAAACAGCCATTTTGCCCCTCATCTTCTGCCAAAAAAATTCTAGGGAGCCGCACAAAAATAACAGAGCTTTTTTATTTTAGCTGTTATAACCACCGAATACAACAAAAAGTAGCCCACTTTAAAATAAAACATTTAGCTGAGCTTTAAAAAGAAACAGGGCCGTCTTTGACAAGTCCATGTCAAGTGTTCTCTCGTCCTCTTAGGGTTTTTTGCTCAGCTGAACATACAAAAAATCTACATCAGTCTGAATTTTTTTTTCCAGGATAATAGGAAAATAATAGCTTATTAAATTTTATTATTACCTGTTTAATGTGACTTCTGTGTCTGAACTTTGCTGCAGATCTTCCCTATGTCAGGGCTGTAAGATGTGACTTTGATCTTCATACAGGCCTGTAGGCTCTCATCTACGAGGCGGGAACGGTGTTTGTTCTTTATGAAGTTTATGCTTGAGAACAATTGCTCGCATAAGTATGTTGAGCCAAAGATGGACAAGACTCCAAATGCATACTTTTTCATGTTAATATATGTGTCAGGAATGGCACTCCATGTTTCAAAAACAAGTTTGTCGGGGTGGGGGAGTTTCTCAATATCACTCCATTTGTGCTCTTTAACGAGTGTAGCCTTCGGGCGTCTTCTTCAATATCCGCTGTCAGTGATTTGAACTTATTTACCCATAAATCTTTTTCCGCTATGTCGGCCAGTTCAATTTCTAGATCAGGCTTACTCCGGTGAATGCAACTGTTTTCAGCAGGGATGGGTCGATGTCCAGCGGTGTGACGGGGAAAGAGAGGGTAGGTTTCTCCTTTCTGAAATCACTGAATCTTTCTCCAAATGCAGCTTGCATTGTAATGATAGCACGGTGGAAATAATCATAATTTATTTGATTGTTCGCTTCTTTGAACTCTCTTAGGGAGGGAAAGTGAGAGAGCGTACCTTTTTGTGTATCTCTTGCGAACACTGTCATCTTGCGCTCAAACGCCAAAACATCTTCCAGCATCTGCAGGGCTGTGCGTCCTTTTCCTTGGAGATTTTTTTTCAGCGTGTTCAAGTGACTTGTCATATCCAACATGAAGTAGAACTTACTCAGCCAATCGAGGTCTTCCAGTTCAGGATAGCTGAGGCCTTTGCTTTCCAAGAAGGTTTTCACATACTCCAGACCAAGGGCGCGGGAAGGGGGGGTGCTGCAGCACCCCCTGCTGGCAAGAGATAGATTTTTTTTAAATATTATATATATTTTTAAATAATTACTAATTTGCTGTCTGACATTATTTATATTTTTGTATGTAAAATGATGAGTCAAATAGCAAAAAAGGGTTATGGATAGGTTTGAATATAGGCTACTGAAAATTAACAGTTACAGAGATCAACGTGAATGTGAGTCAGTTACTGTAAGAACCGTAGCGTGGTTTTATCTATGTGATGGCGATCAAGTGTGTAGGCTTACGGTTGATATAGGCCTACATATTCTATGCGATTTACACGTTCAAAAAAACCATGGATAAGCTGAAAGAAACTTTAATTGTGTTTTACAGTTTTGCAAAAATAATAAATGCATAGTTAGTGAAATCATTTCACTATCCTAGTCGCTAAGATAGAAATTACTAGGACACATACTTGCTGTGGAGACGACACACTCTAGGCTATTCAGAAATTATTTGCGAGATCATTGCAGCCTGATTATTAACCTATATTTAAAGCCTAACATCTCTGGTGTGGTTTTGACGATCAGAAAAGTAATTGTCCTTAGCTATACTGAAATAGGCTAACGATGGCAAGTGCGCTTCTGTGGGGTTAGGGTGGGAGCAGTGGACTCGGAGTGCTGTCGCAGAACACTGGAATTTGGGGCTGCCCAGGACTTTCCTAAAACGTCTCGCCATCACCCGCACACCGCAGAGAATCATCGGACATCCATTATTTTGGTTATTCAGCACCCCTGGTCAACAATAGGTTCCCGCGCGCCTGCTCTAGACAGGTAAGGAAGCGTTTTAGGTTTTAGCACCTCTCCCCTGGACAGCCACCGGACTTTGTTGTGCAGCAGGAGATCCGAATATGCATTGTCGACTTCGTCTAACAATGAACAAAACTGTCAGTGGCTTAACCCAATTATTTTGTTTACTATCTTGATAACGAGGTTCATCACTTTCACACAGTCAGGGGGGAAAGTTTGTGCGCACAGTGCTTCTTGGTGGAGGATGCAGTGAAACGTCATGAGCTCTCGATCCAGTGACTTTTGAAGCAAATTCACAAAGCCCTTATGTGCTCCTCTCATGCTGGGTGCCCCATCAGTAGACACTGACACCAGGTGAGTGGTGTTTATTCCTTTCGCTTCTAGACAACTCAAAACAGCATCACAAATGTCCTGTCCTCGTGTTTGGCCCTTTAGCGGTATGAGTTCAATCAGTTCTTCCTGCGGCCCATCAGAGTTTACATATCTGCATAACAGTGCGGTCTGCTCAACGTTGTTTACATCACTTGACTCATCACAGGCAATTGAAAATGCTTGAGCTGAATTGATGTCATCAATTTGCTTACTGCTGATGTTTTCTGCCATTTTAATGGTCCTGTCTCTGACGGTCTTTGCGGAGAGAGGCATTTCTCTAATTTTCTGAACAATTTCCCGTTTGTTTCTAAAGTCGGAGAATAGATGCTCTGATATTTTCATGAACGACTCTTACATATACTCTCTGTCTGTGAATGACTTCCCCCTCTTTACGATCTCCAGAGCTGCCACAAAGCTAGCAGTGCTAGTTGACTGTGGAGAACTGATCCACTTCTTGAAAGATAGTTTGCGCTCTTCAGCTTTTCGTAGCAGTTCCGAAATTGCTCTCTTTCGCTCATCTTCGGTTGAGTATTTTTCAGCGAATGCTAAGTGTTTGTTTTGAAAATGTCTTTCAATGTTACATTTTTTGTTGTTCGACATTTTCTCGCCACATATCAAGCATACAGGTAAGCCAGTGTCGTTGGCGGTGAATGCAAATAAATAAGTCCACGCTGAATTAAACTCTTTATTTTCTTCCGAAACTTTCCTTTTTTGGGTTTTTTTCATGGCTATTCAGGGTTCACAACTTCACACAGAGGTTTGCACCGGTTCACACATTCTAAAAGCTGCCAGCAGGTAAAGGCACGGGATTGACGTTGATGTGACGTGCCTTATATTTTTATTGACAAATTATGAATTAGAAATAGTCTATCTTTTTAAAAATTGGATCGTATCAACAGAAACTTCAAGATAACTGTGCAACAAAATAAACTAATAATAATGTGTGAATACAAATTAATTAAGAAATACCCTTCATTTATGTTTTTTTTTGTCAAGGCCAAAGGGAGCCGCTATAAGGAGGCAGGTTGCCGACCCCTGATCTATGAAAAGGATCTTGGCATAGTTACCTGGGGACTCTAGGTGCTGTAGAACAGAGTGGACACATAGGGACACAGCATCCTCCACGGACCTGTTTGCCCTGTATGCAAACTGGAAGGGGTCTAGGTTCACTACCCTGGACAGGTAGGTGCATACAATGCGTTCAAATATTTTCATCACCACCAGAGTTAAGGCTACTGGTCAGTAGTTGTTCAAGCAGCTAATTTTGGTCTTTTTGGGCACAGGTACTGTGACTTCAGTCAGGGACTCTACATTATCTTATGGCCTCCTTACACCAAACAACTTTGACAAGATTTGGGAAAGATTCTTGAAACATTGTAGTCTTTTAACTAATGCCCCCCATTTAAGCTTTACTCAAGACTCCAATCTTTCAAGAATCTTTACCAAATCTTGTCAAAGTTGTTTGGTGTAAGGAGGCCATTAGTGACCAGTTAAAAAATATGTGTGAGCACTGGAGCCAACTCAACTGCGCAGTGCTTGATCGTGGCAGAGGATACCAGGTCAGGGCCTGCAGCTTTCCTGCAGTTTTGTTCAACTGCAGTTTTGCACGAATCAGCATTTCTCTTCGTTCGTAGCTTGCTGCCTTCGTTTGTAGAAGTGGCTTGCTGGGACTGTGTTCTTATGTTGTTCCCCCTTAAAGGAGGTTGAAGCCTTTTTTCCGTTAGTCTTGTGTTTTTGCGATATTGTTGTTTATATTATTATGTTTTGAACCACTACCATGACCTTATATCCACCGTTGTGAACGTGACCGTGAACAATAGTTTAAAAGATTTTTGAATAGCTGCCAAACAGCATTGTGCAGCTAATGACACAGCTAATGACTGAAGGTCACTAATATCACCAACCATGAAGAACAGAGCACTATGTGCTTCAAGTTATTCGATATTCTAAATTCTATCACTGCCAGCTATCAACAGCCAACTGTCACTGATAGTCAGGGATGGATTACTGCACGGGCCTACCGGGCCCAAACCCAGGGACCCAAGGAGTCAGAGGACTCAAGCCATTGCATAGAATCATTGCCTCAAAATCAACACATAGGCTATGAATCTGATTGAAATAAAGTATTGGCCATCCCCAAAATGCACCAGAATACAGGAAATCACATCAAATACATTTTAAAAATGTCCCCCGCAACAATTAGTGGGGGGCCCTTAATACATCTGGGCCCAGGGGCCTGAAAGTTAATAATCTGTCCATGCTGGTAGTGTCTCTCTTTCTCTTTCTCTCTCTTACACACTCACACACACACACACACACACACACACACACACCTGTCTGTTTGTCTAGCTGATCCTTTACCCTTTCTTTTCTTCACACTTACATAGGCTACGGAAGGCCTTACAGACTTCAGCTGGTACTATGTAAAAGTCTATTAAACTTGATTTAACAGAGATCTCTGCACTTTGTGTTTTGAATGGGTGTAGACAAGAACTGACTCACAATTTTTAGGCACAATTTCTTGTTAAAGAGATTAGCCTAAAAATGTTTTATAATGTTGTTTTGTTTATGTGGCCCACTTTTGCACACTACCTTGTAGAATATCTTTGCTTTTTGGCACCAAACCCTATGCTATAATACCAGCAATGTGAGATTTATGGACAAAACACCAAATTTAACCTTCAAAGCCTGGAGACGTTTTGTTTTACTCTTTTACTCTTTTGTTTTTACTCTTAAGAACCCCTAGAACAAAGATATAATACTCTCTTAAGAACCCCTAGAACAAAGATATAATACTTTCCAAAATGTAACATGCGAATGTAATGTGATATCTGTGTGATGAGTAGGCTTAATGTAATGTAATGTAATGTGATATCTGTGTGATGAGTAGGCTTAATGTAATGTAATATCTGTGTGATGAGTAGGCTTAATGTAATGTAATGTAATGTGATATCTGTGTGATGAGTAGGCTTAATGTAATGTAATGTACTGTAATATCTGTGTGATGAGTAGGCTTATGTAATGTAATGTAATGTGATATCTGTGTGATGAGTAGGCTTAATGTAATGTAATGTAATATCTGTGTGATGAGTAGGCTTAATGTAATGTAATGTAATGTGATATCTGTGTGATGAGTAGGCTTAATGTAATGTAATGTAAAGTAATATCTGTGTGATGAGTAGGCTTATGTAATGTAATGTAATATCTGTGTGATGAGTAGGCTTAATGTAATGTAACGTGATATCTGTGTGATGAGTAGGCTTAATGTAATGTAATGTAATGTAATGTAATGTAATGTGATATCTGTGTGATGAGTAGGCTTAATGTAATGTAATGTGATATCTGTGTGATGAGTAGGCTTAATGTAATGTAATGTAATGTAATGTGATATCTGTGTGATGAGTAGGCTTAATGTAATGTAATGTAATGTAATGTGATATCTGTGTGATGAGTAGGCTTAATGTAATGTAATGTAATGTAATGTGATATCTGTGTGATGAGTAGGCTTAATGTAATGTAATGTAATGTAATGTAATGTGATATCTGTGTGATGAGCTTAAGCCTTCTACATTCTCGCCACTCCCGACTGGTAGCGCGGCGTGATGTCGCGGGAGCGGTGTAACCATTTATACTCGCGCGCGGAGCGCATGGAGGTGACATTGCAAGATGTTTTTGTGTATCCAGACAAAGTACACTAATTTTAGTAAATTGTGGTCTCATTTTACTACATTGTGGTCCCTTTTTACTACATTGTGTGCACAATTTAGTATATTGTGTGCTCATTTTACTGTGTATTACTTACTGTCTAAGTTGTGTTCATGTTTTACTGAATAGTGTGCTCATTTCATTAAATTGTGCTTTCAATTTAGTAAATTGTGTTTACATTTTAATATATGAGTAAGGTATACAGTGCATACGGAAAGTCTTCACAGCTCTTCACTTTCTCATCAATCTACACACAATACTCCAACAGCCCACAAAAAGTGTTTGGAGTGTTTTGTTAATGTATAAAAATGTAAAGGCTGAAATATTCCATTTATATAAGTATTCACACCTATTGTATGACACTTGCAATTGAGCTCTGGTGCATCCTACTGTTATCAATGGTCCTTGAGATGCTTCTACCCCACTTCCCCACCCGATCATATGTCATTTCACACCTCCATCCTTCTTCAGCTTAACCTCCTTTAAGCCAAATTTAGCTGTGACCACAACCACCTGAGGACCATTGAATGTGTCAACAGTGACATTTTAATATGCAATCCCTTCCCTCTAATTACCCCCACCTTGTGACCCCCCCTCCCCCCGACACACACACTGATTGGCCACGCCCATTTAACACCCTATCATTCTGATTTGCATCATAAAGGCTCCTGTCCCTGATTGGTTAGATGAACCTACTGGGTCAGAGAGAAGGGGCATTTAAACACCACCTAGTGCAGTCAGATGTCTGAACTCACCTGTTCCATGGTAGGCACTGGGACACTCTTGCATTTCTCTGTGTGCACTTGTTTGTTTAATCCTTCAATGACAAATGTGATTCAACTGTAATGTTTGACTTTGTTTTTGAACACAGAATTGGAGTCTAAAATGTCAGGATTCACTGAACCAACACTGCTGCCTATGCCAGTGAAGGAGATAAAAGAAGAAGAGTTTGATGATTTCCATCAGGAACATCTGTTTGCAGTTCAGAAAGAAGAAGAAAAGCCTGGACTGGATCATGACTGCAAGACTGAAACACACACATCAGCAATGTTTCACTGCAAAGAAGAAAAGTCTCCACTGATGGACATTAAACAGGAGGAATCTGATTCAAGAGAGCATGGCCAGAAAGACTCTTCTCCTATTGGTAAGTTACTCATTAGTGTTTTGTCTCCTGTATGAATTGCACCATGTATATAGTTAATAATCAGAATCAGAATCAGTTTTGTTGGTCAAGAATACTTACATATACAAGAAATGTGACTTCGGTAGATGGTAAACTCTCTGTACATGTAACAAAGACATGTAGTAATAAAACATTCAATCAATAATATAATAAGACTTGTGTTGTTGACTTGGCCTGTGGAAATTCTGATGTAAAAAAACAAACATGTATTACCATTATGGTAATTATGAGTAAAATATTTTATTGTCCTATTCCTGCAAATGAACAAGAAATCAGCACAGACGAGATGAGACATACTGGGAAAAAGCCGTACCAGTGCACTGATTGTGGAAAGACCTTTAATCAAAAATATCATCTCAAGACACACCAGAGGATCCATGCTGGGGAAAAAGCCTTGAGTGCAATCTGACTGTGGAAAAAGGCCCCTTCAGTGACATAACTCATCTCCAAGAGACATCAGAGGATCCATACTGGGGAAAACCATATCAGTGCACCAATTTGTGGGAAGAGTTCATACTGGGGAAAAGCGATACCAGTGCACTGACTATGGAAAGGCCTTCAATCGAAAATCTCATCTCAATACACACCAGAGGATCCATGCTAGGGAAAAACCATATGAGTGCACTGACTGTGGAAAGGCCTTCAGTGACATAACTCATCTCAAGAGACATCAGAGGATCCATACTGGGGAAAAACCATATCAGTGCACCACTTGTGGGAAGAGTTTCAGTACTAAGACAGAGGTCACCATCCATCACCGCGACACATACAACATTCAATCAATAATATAATAAGACTTGTGTTGTTGACTTGGCCTGTGGACATTCTGATGTAAAAAAACAAACATGTATTACCATTATGGTAATTATGAGTAAAATATTTTATTGTCCTATTCCTGCAAAATGAACAAGAAATCAGCACAGACGAGATGAGACATACTGGGAAAAAACCATATTGGTGCACTGATTGTGGAAAGACCTTTAATCAAAAATATCATCTCAAGACACACCAGAGGATCCATGCTGGGGAAAAGCCTTACCAGTGCACTGACTGTGGAAAGGCCTTTTATCATACATCTCATCTCAAGATACACCAGATGATCCACACAGGAGAAAAGCCATATCAGTGCAGTGTGTGTGGGAAGAGTTTCAGGACTAAACCAGAGGTCACCAAACATCATCGCACACATACAGGAGAGAAACCATATCTGTGCAGTACTTGTGGGAAGAGTTTCAGGACTAAGGCACAGGTCAACAACCATCAGCGAACACATACAGGAGAAAAGCCATATCAGTGCACCACATGTGGGAAGAGTTTCAGGACTAAAGCAGACGTCACCAGACATCAGCGCATACATACAGGAAAAAAGCCATATCAGTGCACCACATGTGGGAAGAGTTTCAGCGCTAAATACATTCTCACTCGACACCAACGATCACACATGGGACTAAAGCCATATTTGTGTGTCAGTCACACCTAAAATCTTAAGAGCCATCAGGACTTGCATACAGGTGTTGAACATTAGAAATGCTAAATTGACCCAGTGAGTATTTGCATTAAATCAGAGGTCATGTACAGACACCTTTATTCAGCTAATGCAAGATGAAGAACAAGTACCACATCATCCTGGACTAGAAGGATGAATTCCTTGTGTGGCACAGATACCTGTGGCTACATTCATGATCTGTTTAAGATGCATTTTGTGTTTGCTGTGTCTTCTGATAAGGCCTTTATTAATGTCTACACATTCATCTGAACAACTGTCTGTTGCATTGTTGTGTCCACCACCAAGGACAGTCCAAAGCAAGGGAATCACATTGCGAATTAATAACAATAACATTTGAAAATGTTACCAGCCAGAGGGTTTTTATTCAAATGTGTGGTAATGACAGGACACACTATTATTGTAAATAAATCACTTGTTTGACTATCTCAATGGCTGTTTGAATGAATCTAGAATTATTATTTTTTTACCTCATACATATATACACAGAGGTCATTCAATGTGCTTTACATTAACAAAACATACAACATGCTTTACATAATCAAAAGAAAACAAAACACAAGGTAAAATCATTTAAAACTAAAGAAAAATTAGAAAGCAAAAACAAAGGCGAAAGTAGTAAAAAAAAAGTAATAAAAGACAAGGTAGAATAATTATCAAGGCAGATTCAGAATTTGTAACTCGGCGCAGTTCTAAATCATTTTGATTAAATGATAAAGTGGACTGTCCTGAACCAGCTGGACCATGGTGGAGGGAGACTACCCTGGAAATCCAGAGTTCCCTGAAATCCAGAGTTCTGCAAAGAGTTACAATGGAGTTGTCTCTGCGACACTCTGGCAATGAGCAATGATGCACGTTACTTTTACCCTTTGCATCCCATGGAACCAATGAAATTGTATCTGATATAGGCATGCCAAAGGCGAGCTAAACTGATGACGACAGCGCTGCAATGTTGGAAACATTGATCGTAGTGTTATCCAATTCCGTTGAAGTCCAGAATCATTCAAAGTAAACATTGGTCTAGTGTTATCCAATTGTGTGCAGTGAGATTTTCAAATGCATGCTTGGTGCCATCCCTTGAGTTGGGCCGTTACATTGTTTGTGGCCAGACCCTTAATCTTTCTGGATTACCAGGGTCTGGATTTTTCAGGCTAGAGGGAGACTCTAGGGCTGAACAAAGTACACACATATGAAATAAATGCCATTTTTTATTTAGTAATGAATACATTCTGCACTCGACATCTGTGACAAGAACCGATCTGACTTGACTTGACCTGAGCATGCGCAGTAGCATGTGTGTGCTCTCCACAGCAACTTTTTATTCCATTGCAACGAACAAAGTAAAAGATGGATAAAAAAATGGATATCTTTGATGAACAAAGTGGGATGCAATGTGAGCCTTGAATGGGATACCATGCAGGAATTTGATAGGATCATAAAACCGGATCATGAACATGCTTTTTCTGAGAAAAACACATGAAAACATTGGATAGGTTGAGCTATATATATAGTTATTGTTTTGCTGTCACTTTCTCTGTTTAAATAATGTGACCCAGAAGGATGTAGAACCAATGGATAGCTCTGTGTCTCCTCTTCCATCTGACATGTGTCCCATATCTATCTGATCACGGGTTTGTGAAAAATTCAAACGAGAGCAATGGGTGAACTCAGAACGGTATAGACTGGTAATATGATGCAATTTGATTTAATTTCATGATTTTGTTTTATTTGAATCCACAATCGTACAAGTGCCTCGTTTTTTTGGAAAGCCCCACTTCTGCTCTGTCACATGATAAAGTTTTATCAAACTGCAACAAATAGTTCCGGAGCAATTTCACAGAGAAGAATTGGTGTGTTTTTGAATAGTTCCAGAGCCATTTAAAAGACACACTTTGCATCAATAGTCATAACTGGATTGACCTCCATGCACAGTAGCAACAGAGCTAAAGATCAAGAGAACAGCATTCATATGCCATAGTGACGTAAAAGTGGTGTGGCTCCTTTAACCCTCTAGGCGCCACGGGCGACTATAGTCGACAAGATGCGGCACTGAATAAAACGGCCGATTCTGTCAAATAGGGTGTCATAATTCGTTCAAACTCCACTCCACTAGATGGCAGACATGTCATACGTCATCACCGAAGTCGAAAAATCGCCATGCTTCTATACAAAATCTTCCCGCTAGAGCTCATTGAATCAGTGCGAAATACCGAGCTAGTAATGCGTGTGTGTCATTTTTTATCAGAGCGGTATTGTCAACGTCAGAGAGTATTTGCACTACATTATCGTGTAATGGCATCAGAAAAGTTTACCCGCAATGAAGTGTTGGGTTTTCTATTCGCTGACCCTGATTCTGAAGGAGAATATCTGCCTTTAGAAAATGACGGTGATTCGTTTACTCACCACGCTTCAGATCGTCCCCTGCCTTGCAATGGTGCAGCTGGACAAAGTTTAGACCTACACCAAGCACAAATGAATCCTTTGCCCAATGTAGATGGTCCTTTGCCCAATGTTAGTGCTGGGAACAATGTTTCACGGGGTCGTAGTGTTCATCGGGAAGTTAGCAGGCGTGTTAGTGATGTGGGAAACGAGGGCTGGAAGTTATGTGGGGGTCCAGTCTTTTTAAGCTTAGCCAGCTAGCTTCTTTGTCTTCTGACCGTGTGCCTCTCCATAATCGCTGGGCGACAATAACGGTTGTTGGAGCAGTTGTCTAATGCCACTGGGGATGTTAGACGAGGTCGAAGTGTTCATAGGACAGTTAGGGGCAACGTGGGAGGCAGGGGGAGTCGCAATGAGAATGACAGTAGGCCTAGTTCGAGCTGTGCAACTTCTCTCCACTCGGGCGCTACCTTGAGGCAGATCAGGCCGCAGCTAGTGCAAGCAGGAGCAGAGGCGGTGTGACACGGGGCAGAGGAGCCATGAATAGTTTAGTGCAAGATGATGGCTTTGAGTACTTGGCCAATGAGGAGCAGTACCAAAGTTGGATCACGCCCTTTGATCAGCCAATTGGTTATCTGGGGAAAGAGAACTCTCCAATGCCAATTCGCCCCTAGATTTTCTATCACTCTTTCTCTCTGATGAGTTCTGGAATTTACTTGTTATTGAGACAAATCGCTATGCCCATCAGTTTTTAGCCTCCCATCAACTCCAGCCACACTCCAGATTTCATCAATGGTCTGACGTAACTGTCAGTGAAATGAAAGCCTTCTTTTCCCTGCATTTGAGTATGGGTCTGGTAGAGAAGTCAGAGTTGGAGGATTATTGGGCTGAATATTGGCCAACAGCAACACCTGGATTTGGGAAGGTGATGTCCAGGAATAGATTTGAGATGATTTTGTCTTTCCTTCATTTCACTAATAATGAGGAGTATGTTGACAGGGGTCAGCCAGGCTATGACAGGCTATTCAAAATCCGCCCAATAATTAATTTGGTCATCCCCCGGTTTTCAGCAGTGTATGGCCCATCTAAGCAGCTGTCACTGGATGAAATGACGATTGCATTCAAAGGAAAATCAACCCTAAAAATGTATAACCCAAACAAACCAGACAAATATGGTTACAAAGTATTTGTTCTGAGTGAGGCAAAGTCAGGCTATGTGCTACAGTGGTCCATGTACACTGGACAAAATAGGCCTAACGCTGATTTCGGGTGCCACACACCTTGTTGTCCGTGAGCTGATGGCCCCGCACACAGGGAAAGGGCATGAGGTGTACATGGACAGCTATTACACCTCGCCAGCCATAGCAGATGAGCTGGCAAACAATGATTCGGGTTTGTGTGGGACTGTCAGCAGTGACAGGAAGGGGATGCCAAAGGGCCTCACCCGCGAACAGCTGCCATTGAGCAAGGGAGATGACCCAGTCTTCATGAGGAAGGGGAAGTTGCTAGCTTGTGCGTGGCATGATACAAAGCCTCACAATGCTCTCTACACTGCATTCCAACACATGTGTCAGAAAGCGCATCAGGACCAAACACACTGATAGTGGCTATAGGGAGATAAATAGGCCTGTTTGTGTTGATGACTACAATTCATTCATGGGGGGTGTCGACACAGCAGACCAGAGAATGAAGACCTACCTCTTTCCCCATAGATCAAGGAAATGGTACAATAGAATTTTCAATGGCATTCTCAGTGTAAGCATGGTGAATGCCCACATCATTTACTGCCGCTGCACTGCTGCTCCTCACAAGCCCCTGAAAGTCTTCGCAGGATGTCATCTCTGCTTTACTGGAAGGCTTCTCCAGGAAAGAGAGCAACAAAGGCGAAAGTCATCCTCACTGGGAGACATGCCACAGAGACTCACTGAGCCCACTTTATGTGCCAGGCTGATGGTAAGCCAGATTGTGTCGCTTTGTTCTGATCGGACCAGCCCTAAAGGTCACCGTCAGACAAAATACATGTGTAGGCAGTGTGGGGGTGGGTCTTTGTGTTGTGCCTTGCAATGAGAGGTACCACACCCTGAAACACTACAAGAAATGTCACCTGGATGGATAGGGAGTCATTATCTCTACAGCAAAAGGCCTGCTACATAAATTCTTTTTTTTGTCTGCCATTTATTAGTAATGATTTAGACTGTTGATTTACTATCTATTTCCCTGACCATAGTAGTGTACACTATGTGTTCTTTTTTGTGAGTTCATGTCCTTGTGATGTATGTGTCTTTGTCAGCTAAAAAAAACAACCAAAAAAACATCAACAAAAACAACAAAAAGAAAAAAAAAATACTAACATTGTCTCTCGTCTTGTCTCGTCATCTCACTCCTGATCTGTGCCTTGCCGTGGCGAGTGAGCTTTTGAACTAAACAGGTCTTGTCTACTTGTGTTTGTGTGTCATATGAATAATATATATGTACCCCATACATGGCTTCAGAGTGCCTACTGTATGTAGTAAATGGAAAATCTCTACAGCAAAAGGCCAACCTACAGCTACATTCATTCGGTTTGTTACTGCCATTTATTAGTAATGATTTACACAGTTTGTTTACTACTTACTATTTACCTGAGCATTCAGTATTGTGCAATATAGCACACAGAAGATGAGGGACATTTTGGGGGGAAAGAAGTGCTGAATTTTATCATTCAAACATGTGACTTTTCATGAAAATTCTATAATCCAAGATGGCCACCACGTCATATGACGTCATAATATGCAAATTAGATGGGGAAATTTAATCCCTACATAAACTTTGGGTCATCCTTAATATTTCTCTAATTTACAGAAAGTCTCTATCTCTTATCACTTTTAAGATATAGCCTTTTGAAATTAAGATGTCAAAATCGAACGTTTTGAAAAAAAACCTCTGGCGCCTAAAGGGTTAAAACCCAATCCATTGGTATAAGTTCCAGAGCTATACAACTTGATCTAACTATACTGTGTAGCCTACATCATCTGATTTTAATAAGTTTAGATATATAGGCTATATTTAACATTCAACATGTATTTTCTATTTCTTGCATTTACGAATTTAAGCACGGCTTATGCCTGCTTAGCTATGAGCTGTATATCCTCTGATTTTAATATTTACAGTTACCTACCATTTAAGCACAGCTCAGTTTCAAGAAGCTTTTCAAGCTCCATGTTGAAATTTGCTACAATGTATTTCAAAACCGGATTGCTTTGGAACGGTTAATTATACACGGGATTGACTCACACCTTTGTGTTCTCTAAAATCTGCAATTTACTGTGATGTATGGTTTGTCATGTGTTGAGTGAAAAGTTGGTGAGATATCCCACCGAGACAAATGGGTGTGGAGATGGGCACAATTGGAATGTTGATGGCTGACCCAGGTACAGGTGCTAATGTGCCAGTGGTTTAGAATAATAGACAGACAGGTGCACTGGAGGATACTATTCATATGACACCTGCTGATTACCCAGCCATTGTTCCTGAAGTACAGGTGCTAATACAAGATTGTAGGCTACAGTATTAAACAGACCACCTAAGTATTAGAGGTTGATCATTTCTGTCCTCAAGTTGAACCTACTGTTCATGTAGGGGCAATAAATCTGGAATTAAATTATATAACAATGATGTATTAGTAAAACTCAATTTTATTACAAAACAGTGTTTCACAAAATCAAAGCAGTTCAGGCAACCTCTGGATGACTGTCCTGCTACGGAACAAGTCCTTGTGGTCACAGATCAACGTGGCCACCATATTCTACATCTGATTTCCCACCTGAGGAACATTGAATGTGTCAACAGTGACATTTTAATATGGAATCCAATCCCCTAAGTCCCTGCTAGACTAGTTTGCATTTTAAAATGTCTTGAAGTCAATTAATTTTAAACACCTTACTGTCTATGGGCAACACTTGCCGCTGTCCTAATGCGTGCAGAGGGAATTTGAAAGACAACTGATCCCCCCCCCCCCCCCGGACTGAGCACTGCGAACGGTGAGTGCCCTGACCCTACATTTTAATGTGGGTCTGGCTCGTCAGGCTAGTGTTTCACACTACACAAGATCAAAGCAGTTCAGGCAACCTCTGGATGACTGTCCTGCTAAGGAACAAGTCTTTGTGGTCACAGATCAAGGTGGCCACCATATTCTACATCTGATTTCCAATCAGAGACACCCGTTTTCCATTGGCCCCAATGCGGTGCCTAGCTTTCTAAAATCAATGCTTGTGGTGTCTGAAAGAATGTCTTTGGGTCCTCATTCCTGGCACTCGCTGCACATTGCAGACATTCTCACTACATCTCTCAAGTTAGTGTCCACTGCATCAGCCCTCCTCCGTTCACCTGGCTAAAGTTCACCTGATGAGGATGGGGGGGCTCCAATCACAACAAAGTGACGGCGTTCCAGCTCCTCAATGAATCTTTCAATAAGGAAAACACAGTATTTTAAGTGGTTAATTAAACTATCTGTATGAAACTAAAGTCACAGAAATGGATAAAAACAGCATACATGCTTACAATAACCGAATAAGGGAATACTAGTTTGCCATTCAATTCCAATCACCTTAACAATATAACATATCATAGTAAACGAGAAGTAATGTGTAATACTGAAAAGTTCAGCCACCAACCTTTTTAATGAATCATCATCATGCACAATTTGACGAAGGACTTGATAACTAAAAAAAATGCCATTCTCTAGGATTTCCACAGCGTCCTGTTTTGCATGTTCCACCGCTGTTACAATGGCAAATTCGGTACCATTCTTCATGCACACCCTGCGCAGATGCCTTGACAGGTATTTCTGGGTTTTCTTGGACACAGGGCACAGCAGATAGGCTCTGTTTGCAGGTTTCCTGGAAAAGGAAAACAAGGCATTGAGTATAATGTCCTACATTCTGAACATTACAAAAGCATAATCATATGTGCTGATTTACAAACAAGTCCCTAAGCAAACATTAGAAACCACAAAGGGAGCAGAAGAACAGCAACTAAACTGGAAGAAATGGCTTAATGAAACTGTTATTTAACTTACCTCTTATGAGCCATTTGTCAGGAATGGATAAAAAAAAAACAGTAGAAATAGCTTCTCAAGATGACTGGAGTTCTGAGCCAAAGGCTCAAAGGCAGAAATCGAAATGAGGCTTGAAATAAAGCTTCAGCAGTAGCAACTGAAATTGCTTTTTTGGCTTCTGGTAAAAGCCTAGGAATAAAAGCTATTTAGAATTATCAACAGAAATGCTGTTTTTTTGGCTTGTGATAAGAGAGCAGGCCTCTGTCTTCCTTCTAGAATAATGATGTCTGATGATCTCTGATGATGGAGAGTGGCTCAGAAGAGAACCAAGGAGATAACTGACCAATGCTGGCCTGTGCTTTTATATGAAATGTGTTGGTGTTGTGACCTGACAGCCCCGCCCACATCCATGCATTTACAGTAAACCAAAACTTAATGGCCTCCCCTTTGTTTAGGTCAATAGCCATCAGCAGGGTCCCCATGGTCATGGAAAACTGGAAAAGTGATGGAATTGTACAATCCTATTTTTCAGGCCTGTAGAAATCATGGAATTCAGTAAATTCATTGAAATCTTTAGAAAAGACCTGAAATGTATTTATTTGTATTCTTGCTATCCTGTTTGAGCTCGTGCACCAGTACGAACTGTTGTGCCTCAGTAAAATCTCAAGTTCAGGTTCAACTACTTCCTGTATTTAGCAGTAGTAATGTACAGTATTAATATAATAACAGGATAAGAAAGGAATTTTGTCAAATTCACAAAGTCAAAGCAACAGATTAAAGCAGCAATACAAAATGTAATTAGAGCGGCACACATCAGATCATCCAATCTTCATACCAAACCCAGTTAAGAAAAGTCTATGTGAGGAGATTTGAAATATAAATATGGAAGCTAACACAAATTGAGTGCCCTAATTCAAAGATAGCATTTGTTAGCGTTAGTGCAAATAGTATGATAGCCCAGAGCAGGCCTACAATCTAAACAGAATTGATTCAATTACAGTTGAACACAGCTACTCACTTCTGCATAATTCCATTGAGTGCTGAAATGTATTTTTTGACCAATTCTGATCTATGAAACTCCTCAACCATGCCTTGTGGTTGTGAAGATAATGACGTATCACAATTAATAACTTTTCAACCCTAAAGTTGGAGACCAAGTTGAAATTTGGCACAGTTTATTTCAAAAGTGGATTGCTCCTAATTATATACAGGACTGCCTTGTGTTCGATAATGTCTTTTTTTACTGTGATGTTTGGTTTGTCGTGTGTTGAGTGAAGAGTTGGTGAGATATCCACTTGAATTTTCCCTGGGGATCAATAAAGTATCTATCTATCTATCTATCTAGTACAGGTGCTAATATTGTATAATGAGAGACAGACAGGTGCACTGGAGGATACTATTCATATGATAGTTGCTGATAACCCAGCCATTGTTCCTGCAGTACAGGTGATAATACTATAACTATTCATATGATAACTGCTGATTACCTAGCCATTGGTCCTGAAGTACAGATGATAATACTATAACTATTCATATGATAACTGCTGATTACCCAGCCATTGGTCCTGAAGTACAGGTGATAATATTGCATAATGAGAGACAGACAGGTGCACTGGAGGATACTATTCATATGATGCTTGCTGATTACCCAGCCGTTGTTCCTGCAGGTGATACAATGATACAAGGAAGTTTATTGTCACATGCATATAGTTACTGGAAGTAAGAAATGCAGTGAAATTATGTCTGGTGTCAGCCTATTTGTGCATTAATGGGGGGGGGAGTGCAGTAGAAGAGGGTTTAGTAGATTAAGTGGCAAGGGCTGCATGAAAAAAGGTGGGGGAGGATTGGGATTGGGTGGGGGCACCAACAAGGAGCACCCAAGAGCAACAGGGCAAGGAAAAACTCCCTTACCAAGGAAGAAACCTTGGGCAGATCCACGGCTCAAGGGGCTAACCCAACTGCCAGGGTCTTGGTGTGTGTGTTGGGGGATGACAGGGAGATGGGATAGTGTGCTGTGTATGTGGGGAGAGGGCAGTGTGCAATATGTGTGTTGGTGAAGCTTCCTCATGAGACAATGTGCTGTGTATGGGGGGGGGCAGTGTGCTGTAAGTACGTTGGGGATGTGTGTTGGAGAAGCTTCTTGATGAAATAATGTGCTGTGTAGGTAGGGGAGAGGGGGGGGCAGTGTAGTGCAAGTATGGTGAAGGGACTTACTATTGCAAGCAGAGTACTGTATGTATGATAAAGGCTAGGCAATCAAGGACATGGGTAGATAGGTGGATGAGAAATCAAAAATAATAAATAAAAAGTTCTATGGAGATGTGCAAAAGTTGGAGAAAGTCAGATGTGTGTGTGTGTGTGTTTGTGTTTTGACGTGTGATGAAATAAGAAAATAAATAAAAGGTCTGTAGCATAGGGAGAGGGATGTAAAAGTGCTAAAAGTCATGTAGGTGTGTGGTGTGTGTGTGTGTGTGTGTGTGTGTGTGTGGGGGGGGTGTGTGCTGAGGAGTGAATGAGTGCAAATTCAGTATAGTGTGAATTCAGAGTTGGGAAATGTTTGAGAGTGCTGAGGAGTGAATGTGTGCAAAGTCAGTATAGTGTGAGTTCAGAGTTCGGATGGCCTGGGGATAAAAACTTCTAGTGATAATACTATAACTATTCATATGATAACTGCTGATTATCCAGTCATTGTTCCAGTACAGGTGATAATATTGTATAATGAGAGACAGACTGGTGCACTGGATACTATTCATATGATACCTGCTGATTACCCAGCTCTTGGTCCTGAAGTAATAATAATAATAATACATTTGATTTAAAAACGCCTTTCAGGACACCCAAGGTCGCTTCACAGATAAAACAAATAGAAGGAAAAAAATAAAATATATATCAAAAAAGGAGAAAAATTATATATATAAAATAGCCATCCATATATATAAAATAGCAATCCATTGTCTATTTTCACCCCATTTAGCCATATCACAGTCCATAGGCTAGTCTAAAGAGAAAGGTTTTCAGTTCCTTTCTGAACTGGGCAGTGGATTCACACTGCCTGATGTTGTTTGGAAGTGAGTTCCATAGCTTTGGGGCTGTGTGTCAACAGTAAGATCTTAAACTGGACTCTCTGGGTAACTGGTAACCAGTGTAGCTGCAACAGTACAGGTGTTATGTGGCTTGTGGACTTTGTCCTGTTACTATCCTGGCTGCAGAGTTCTGGATTATTTGGAGGCGGTGGAGTGATTTCTGTGGACTGCAGGTGATAATAACAATGATGTATAAGGAATAAAAGACACAAGGCTTCACTTTTCAATTATATTGCAGAGTACAATGTGGACAGTTATTGGATATAACCAGTTTTGTACTTCCATTTGCTATTTATGGCCTGCAGGCCTCATTGACCCGAGCTCATGCAAGTCAGAAAGGGGAAGATTCTATCAGGGAAAGGTTCCAGTGGGGGCTGGCATAGAAGCAAAGAGATGTAGTGAGGGTGTGTTTGTGTGTGTGTTAAATGTACAGAAGCCCATATACAGCCCATCTGATCAATAAGTATGTGCCTGGACTCAATTTTATGCACTGACCATTTTCTCACCCATTCATTTTTATGGCCGGTCATTGACCGGAAATACACATGGGTGTTCTAAAGTTAAATAATACACTCAAATTGTTATGGAAATCTTCAACATTTGTTTTATGTGTTCAGATGCCCTGCATTAAAAAAGTCAAGGAGCCTCATGATGGTCAGAATAAGTTTCTTAATTTTTTGACTAAAGAATTGTCAATCGGACACATTTGACCGTGAACACAACAGGAGGGTTAAAATCTTCCAAAAATAGCAAACACCATGTTTGTGTGTATACATGACCCATGTTGGAAACTTTCAGCTCACACCTCCACCCTACCCAACCCCATTTGTGATGTTCCTCCAAATGTAGCTTTCAGCTCACACCTCCACCCCACCCCCACCCAACCTCCTGTGTGATGTTCCTCCAAATGTAGCAGTAGCCTACCTGAAGACCATCAGGTGTGCAAATGGTGCTCATACACATATCCCATAATCCTCTGTGGTTCTGGTGTGGTGCTGATTGGGTGGATCTGAATTCAGTAGCTCACTGGAACAGAGGATCCCTTCTAGACACACTAGAGTGGAGTCAGATTACAGAACTGAATGTGCTTACTGGTAGTCGACTGCATTTTTTTAAGAAACACCACTGGAAATTGAAATGTCAGGATTACCATCACAACTATCCATGTCAGTGAAGAAGGATATCAAATCAGAAGAATGGGACGCTTTTCTTCATGACTATCTGTGTGCAGTTCAAAAAGCTGAAGGAACACCTGGACTTGATGATGACTGCAAGGCTGAAACACCCACATCACCAACATCAACCCTGGGTAAAGGGAAGACTTCAACAATTGATTTTAAAGAAAAAGAGGATTCATATTTAAGACAACATGGTAACAAGAACCCTTTTCTTTCAAGTAAGTTACTGAATACTTGATATCATAAAGACTTGAACTGACTGAATTGATCAAATTCATTTGTTATGCTAATATACAACAGATTGTTCTCTCCACAAGAGGAAAGGCCAAACCATTGGACCACCTGTGGTGAGAGCTTCAGGAGTGTCTCAGCTCTTATGGTTTACAGGAGAATATATACATGAGAAAAGCCATATCCGTGTACTACATGTGGGAAGAGTTTGAGCTGTAGCTCACATCTCAACTCGTATCAGAGGGCCCATGCTGGAGAAAGAACTCATTGTTGTGCTGAGTGTGGAAAGAGTTTCACAAGTAGTTCACTTCTTTCTCTACACAACATGATACACACGTACTTCTCATCAGATGGCACATACTGGAGAAATAACACATCGGTGCGCTGAGTGCGGAAAGGTCTTCAGATGGATGTTGAATTTCAAGAATCACCAGAGGATACAAACATATGGGGAAAAAACATATCAATGTACTACATCAAATTCAACATACTGGAGAAAAGTCACATTAGTGCTCTGAGAGTTGAAAGGCCAATAGATGGTCATCGCTTCAGACACACAGAGAAATGCCTTGTATGTGTGACATATGTGGAGTTTTCAGACAATGGGACCTACATTAAGAATTTTGGAAGAAAAGATCAGGCAGTATGCTGAGAGACCTGACCCAATAGGCGACATTCAACATTAAACCGCATAATGATCCAAAACATACAGCCAAACAAGGCAAGAAATAGTTAAGAGAGAACATTTTCAACATTTTTAAGTTAGAGTCCAGACCTCAATCTGTCAAAAAATATGAGCACAAGGCCAGAGTGATGGCAAATAATCATTCCTGCCTCAAAACCCGGATTTCTGTCTCCTATATGAACCATTTTGAGAGCTGTGAATGCAAATAAAGATGTTTCCATTGATAATAAAGATGTTAAAAGATAAATATTAGCCATATCACACTTGTATATTAATAACCCAAGCTCATTGTGAAGTTTAAATTAACTGTCACCTTGCATCCATGCTGTAAAATACAGATGTTCAGAACATAGCAACATTTAGCATATGACGGAGGTGGCTTTTAGCTAAAATAGCGATGTTTCAAAGATACGGTTCATCCGAATTCTGGGATATGCCCGCACCCTTTCTAGTATTTCACGCAGTCCTTTGCAGCTTATGCGGCCGCATAAGCAACACACATCTCCCGCTTTACTTACCAGTATCTTACGTTGTCCAAAAATAAATCAATAAATCATAATTGCATACCTGTCTCTGTTTTCATTGTAGACTATGTGTTGAACATGACCAATCAGCATAGAAGTAAAGCCCCTCTCTCTCTCGCTCTCCTTCCCTCTCCCTCTCAATGGACACGTGCGACTCCAAATAAAAGTCACAATCGTGAAAGCAAGGACGCATAGAAGACCACTAGCTAAATTACTATTAACCCTTAAAGGTGTAGGTTTTTGAACGTTCTAAGTTCCGCAACAATTGAAGGTTCTAAAATTCTATGTTGAATTCAATGAACCCAGATATTCTTTAGAACGTTCATTTCTCAACATTGACGGTACTCCTTTAAGGGTTAAATCTGCTTAGCATCATTAGCATGCTGCACATATTTGTTTAAAACTCTTGCATTCAAGTTGACTCAATAGCAATATTTCCCAACAGAAGCGGATTAAGGTGGTCAGGCGCCCCTAGGCTACATTTTATTTGGGGCCCTCCTCCAAGGTGACATAGGGCTACAATTGAACCACCAGATAGGCCTACTCATACATCATCACTGCAATGTTGGTACATCAACAGCTGAACACCAAACAGGCCTACTCACACCAGCAGCGTCCTTACAGAGCAGCAATTGAACCACCAACTCACACATAACATGTCCTTACAGCAACCACTGGCCTACTCACATCAGGCAGCATCCTTAAAATGCAGCAAAATACCCATCCTTGCTAACAACTTCCTTACAGCAACAACCAACACAAAACAAAAACCATAGCCTACTATTTGCTACACCAGCACAGTTAATTGACAACAAATGCAATAGCCTAATGCCAGTTATTTCTTCATTGTTTGGTCAAATCCATTTCACACAGAATATCAATGGACATCAGAGACAGTTGTTTCAATCTGCGTTGGCTCATTGGATCTCTATTTTTAACGAATCACAGTTTTGAAAAAGAACACTCTCCGGTAGTGTGGCCAAGTCTTCCAAGCTGAATGTGGTGCATGAGCATGTTCACCAATAACCGTGACACTACGTTTACATGGACATTAATGTTCCATCTATTGACTTTGTTCAGAATAAGACGATATTGCGATTATTGCCTACGCTCCTACAGGAATCTAAAGGCCTAAGAAAGTAAGTACGTTTTTTTCCCCCACCCCACTTCCATTTGAATTTAGTTATCTAATGGATAGGACACAGGGGGCCTTATGTCAACATCATTGTGTGGTATATGTTTCCTGACCTCATATGTTTACAGGTGGGCACTGGGATGCCCTTAACTCTTACAAAAGTAATGATCTGTCTTTGTTTGTTACCCCTCCCCATACCCTCCCATGTTTCATTTCACCCCCACAACCACCTACCCTCCTTTGTGGAGTATTAATTACCCCACCTACCCTCCTTTGTGGAGTCTTCAACACCTCCACCTACCTTCCTTTGTGGAGTGTTCATCACCCCCACCTACCTCAACATCATCATACCTCCCTCATCCTCCTCACTGTTCCTCTCCCTGTTCAGGAAGAATTTTCTGATGTCCATCTCTGAATAGTTTATCAGAAGGCTATGTTTAGTTTTACAGTAGGACAGCTTCACAAACAGTATAGGCTACTTTTACAGGATTCTCTCTACAGTATACGTATAAATCCTTATAAATTGTCCGCATGTGTGCATGCAGCCTACGCATGGTGTGAGTGTGTGTGTGAGAGAGCACAAGCTGGTAAACTGAACTAAGCATTGAAAAACAGATGCTAGTTATGTGGGTAACTCTCTAACAGCGATCAACTTGTCATTTTTTCTGTCAAACAAGTTGTGAATTTGTTGTAACATTAAACAGGGGACGACTTACTCAAAGTGATGTAACTCATGAATGCCGTTTCCAGCTAGACTTTTACTAAGGCACGTGCCCCAGTGCATAAGGTCTAGTGACGCCCCTGTCCATGGCCACACCCATTTGACACCCTATCATTCTGATTTGCATCATAAAGGCTCCTGTCACGGATTGGTTAGACTAATCTAGTGAGTCAGAGAGAAGAGACATTATATAAACACCACCTAGTGGAGTCAGAGGTCTGAACTCACCTGTTCTAGGGTAGGCACTGGGATACTCTGAGAACATACACAATATCTTTCTTCAACTGACAAAACAACTATTGTATTTATTTGTCTGCACTTGTTTGTTTAATCGTTCAATTGTAATTGTAAATTACAAATGCAATTCAGATGTAATGTTTGACTGAATTTGTTTCACAACACAGAACTGGAGTCTACAATGTCAGGATTTAATGATCCAACACTGCAGCCAATGCCAGCAAAGGAGATAAAGCAAGAAGAGTTTGATGATTTCCTTCAAGAGTATCTGTTTGCAGTTCAGAAAGAAAAAGAAAACCCTGGACTGGATCATGACTTCAAGACTGAAACACACACATCAGCAATGTTTCACTGCAAAGAAGAAAAGTCTCCGCAGATGGAAAGTAAACAGGAGGAATCTGATTTAAGGGAGCATGGTCAGAAAGACTCTTCTACTAGTAAGTTACTAATAAGTGTTCTATCTCCTGTATGAAATGCACTATATAAATACAGTTGACCTGACTTGTGGAATGTTTGAAGTAAAACAAACATGTATTACCTTTATGTTAATTATGAGGGTTTCAAAATGTTTACTTGTCCTTTTCTTGCAAATGAACAAGAAATCAACTCAGATGAGATGAGACATACTGGGGAAAAGCCGTACCAGTGCATTGGCTGTGGAAAGGCCTTCAATCAAAAATCTCATCTCAAGACACACCAGAGGATCCATACTGGGGAAAAACCATACCAGTGCACTGTCTGTGGAAGGGCCTTCAGTGACATAACTGCTCTCAAGAGACACCAGATGATCCATACTGGAGAAAAGCCAGATCAGTGCACCACATGTGGAAAGAGTTTCAGGACTAAGACAGAGGTCACCATCCATCAGCGCATACATACAGGAGAAAAGCCACATCAGTGCACCACATGTGGAAAGAGTTTCAGGACTAAGACAGAGGTCACCATCCATCAGCGCACACATACAGGAGAAAAGCCACATCAGTGCGCTACATGTGGGAAGACCTTTCAATCAAAATCTCATCTCATGACACACCAAAGGATCCACACTGGAGAAAAGCCGTATCAGTGCACCACATGTGGGAAGAGTTTCAAGACTAAGACAGAGGTCACCATCCATCAGCGCACACATACAGGAGAAAAGCCACATCAGTGCACCACATGTGGGAAGAGTTTCAGGACTAAGGCAGACGTCACCAGACATCAGAGCATACATACAGGAGAAAAGCCATATCAGTGCACTTACTGTTGAAAGGCCTTTGGTCGAAAATCTCATCTCCAGACACACCAAAGAATCCACACAGGAGAAAAGCCATGCCATTGTACTACATGTGGGAAAAGTTTCAGGACTAAGGCAGATGTCGTCAATCATGAGCACACACATACAGGAGAAAAGCCATATCAGTGTAGTACATGTGGGAAGACTTTCAGGACTAAGGCAGAGGTCACCAAACATCAGCGCACACATACAGGAGAAAAGCCATATCAGTGTAGTACATGTGGGAAGACTTTCAGGACTAAGGCAGAGGTCACCAAACATCAGCGCACACATACAGGAGAAAAGCCATATCAGTGTACTATGTGTGGAAATGCCTTTAGTCGAAAATCTGATCTTGAGAAACACCAGAGGATCCATACTGGGGAAAAGCCATATCATTGCACTGCATGTGGAAAGGCCTTTAGTTGCACATCTAGTCTTAAGGCACACCAAAGAATCCACACAGGAGAAAAGACATGCCAGTGCACTACATGTGGAAAGAGTTTCAAGACTAAATCACATGTCACCATCCATCAGCGCATACATACAGGAGAAAAGCCATATCAGTGCAGTACATGTGGGAAGAGTTTCAGTCAGAGCTCAAATCTCATTCAACATTATCGCATACATACCGGAGAGAAACCATACCAGTGCACTGACTGTGGGAAGAGTTTCAGGACTAAGACAGAGGTCACCATCCATCAGCGCACACATACAGGAGAAAAGCCATTTCATTGTACTACATGTGGGAAGAGTTTTACTCGTAGCACAACTCTTAATACCCACACGAAAACGAAACATTAGAAATAATGAATTGACTAAAAGGGTTTACTAATGAATCAGAGCTTAGAGTTTACATAGTTCACATTAATGCAATTAAGAGATGCTCATCATCTGATTTTGAAAGAATATATTTTTGTAGAATTCATCAGAAATTATTGGAATTTGGACTGAGTTTTTTTGTTGTTTAACATTCAACTGAGTCAATGTCAAATCAAAAGATAAATACCTCATGAAGTCAGATATGCCAGATAAATCTATAATACACATCTCAGGTCAAATGCTAACTCTTGCAGCCTTCATCATGGAATTTGCTTTGATAATAATGAGTTTGAGTTATTTTGTCATTCTAAATAAATGTCTTCAATATGTACAACACTGCATGATGATCTAAATGGTAAGGTATCTCATAATGTTTTTTGTATATAAATCCACTTCTTATGTAAAATGGCTTTTTCAGTCAAACATTAAAAAAAAAAAATACTCACAAACACTACATTTTGGAACCCCTGAAGTGACATGGAGGGCTAAAAAAGAAAAAAAAGTGAGAAAAACATGTAAAACATTTCTTCTCTTTGACTCACTCCAGTTTTGCTCTGGACATTAGGTCAGCAAAGAAAAACATGAGCAAATTAAATATGCTTCATATCAAGTAAGCCTGTATTCTTTAGGCAATTAATGCCACTGATCCCATTAGTTTTAAGATTTTGTGTATTGACGTTGCCAAGCTTGTTCGTTGTTGTAGTCCTACTATCTGCGTTGCACTATCGGTGTTGCATTATCTTTTTAAATAAATGTTCTATGAGTGAAATTGCCGTTGCTCTTAGTTCTTTGGGATTTAAGTTTTCTAAGGTTACAATTCGGCTTCTATATTATTTCTCCCTCCTTTTCCTAAAACAAGGGGTCATTTGTTCAATTCCGTTTCGCCAACTTAGAGATATTGGCCAAAATGTGAAGGCTATCCGCATCTCAGCAAAAAAAGTTTTAAGAAAATCAGCTTTAAAGTTCGAGCTACACAGCGCAGCTTCTAAACTCTTCATTCACGCAGGTGGTAATACTTGTGAGGCATTCATATAACTTGTAAGTTAGGCTAGCTTATACTAATCGATCAACTTCCAAAGAGGACAAGGACAAAAATAGCCTAGTGCTTAGGCTAATGCATAGTCAAACATTAATGTTTTAGTTTTTAAATAGGCCGCCAACTCCAAAACAAATTTAATCGGACCAATCAAGTGCAATCTCTGTGAGAAATCTGGTCAGCAACAACTTTTGCGTTATTCCTGTTTCTCTGTGTTTTTTCGCCCCTTTGAAATAAATGGCGGAATCCTCAGAATTTGATTATGACATCACAGCTCTAATTGCTTATGCCAAAGTCCTTTTAGGCAAGTCCCTCTACTCAGCGGCCATATAGCAACGCTTTTAGGGCACTCATCAGACATCCTACTCAGCAGAAATGCTCGTGCACAAGGCTTCACGACACCAATCTTGATCCAGCGGCGAGTTCACAAGACATGATTGGCAAGATATCTTCACAACACACCATATGATTGGCTCAATGTATTCACATCACACCACATGATTGGCTCAATGTATTCACATGTCAACGTTTTGCTGAGGAAGGGGTGGGATATGTGTAGACAACAGCGTTACAAACTAGCCCCATGCATTTCTATGGAGGATTTTTTGAGTGCTGTGTCTCCTCATTAGAAAGTCTCTGCTTAAGCTTGCACCTCACATCCGATTCAGAATTTGTAACCTGGCGCAGTTCTAAATCATTTTGATTAAATGAGTCATTTTGATTAAATGATTAAATGATAAAGTGGACTTTCCTGAACCAGCTGGACCATGGTGGAGGGAGACTACCCTGGAAATCCAGAGTTCTCGCAAGAGCACAATGGAGTTGTCTCTGCGCGACACTCTGGCAATGAGCAATGATGCACGTTACTTTTACCCTTTGCATCCCATGGAACCAATGAAATCATATCTGATATAGGCATGCCAGAGGCGAGCTAAACTGATGACGACAGCGCTGCAATGTTGGAAACATTGATCGTAGTGTTATCCAATTCCGTTGAAGTCCAGAATCATTCAAAGTAAACATTGGTCTAGTGTTATCCAATTGTGTGCAGTGAGATTTTCAAATGCATGCTTGGTGCCATCCCTCGAGTTGGGCCGTTACATTGTTTGTGGCCAGACCCTTAATCTTTCTGGATTACCAGGGTCTGGATTTTTCAGGCTAGAGGGAGACTCTAGGGCTGAGCAAAGTACACACATATGAAATAAATGCCATTTTTTATTTAGTAATGAATACATTCTGCACTCGACATCTGTGACAAGAACCGATCTGACTTGACCTGAGCATGCGCAGTAGCATATGTGTGCTCTTCACAGCAACTTTTTATTCCATTGCAACGAACAAAGTAAAGGAAAGGCAAAAAAATGGATATCTTTGATGAACAAAGTGGGATGCAATGTGAGCCTTGAATTGGATACCATGCAGGAATTTGATAGGATCATAAAACCGGATCATGAACATGCTTTTTCAGAGACAAACACATGAAAACATTGGATAGGTTGAGCTATATATATAGTTATTGTTTTGCTGTCACTTTCTCTGTTTTAATAATGTGACCCAGAAGGATGTAGAACCAATGGATAGCTCTGTGTCTCCTCTTCCATCTGACATGTGTCCCATATCTATCTGATCACGGATTTGTGAAAAATTCAAACGAGAGCAATGGGTGAACTCAGAACGGTATAGACTGGTAATATGATGCAATTTGATTTAATTTCATGATTTTGTTTTATTTGAATCCACAATCGTACAAGTGCCTAGTTCTTTTGGAAAGCCCCACTTCTGCTCTGTCACATGATGAAGTTTCATCTCACTGCAACAAATAGTTCGGGAACAAATTTACAGAGAAGAATTGGTGTGTTTTTGAATAGTTCCAGAGCAATTTAAAAGAGAGGAATGGGTGTGTTTTTTGAACAGTTCCAGAGCAATCCAACAGAGAAGAAGAGGTGTGTTTTTTGACACACTTTGCATCAATAGTCTTCTTATGGGTTTAAAAGTAAAAGACAAAAAACAACATATATACATCAGTGATAGTACAAGTAGTCAAGCACCCAGTGAGCAGCAGCACTCTGTGGAGATCCCACAGCTGTGTGCATTCACCAGGGATGGACATTAAATATGTTGTTCACCTGCCACTGTGGCTTGTGGATTCCAAAATTTACCAGCCACTTAAATATATAAATATATACATTTTTATAATAGTTTTACCAGCCTCTAAAGATAATAGAGTAGATAGACCAAAATTATTGAAACATGATAGAAATGTACTTTTTCCTCTAAACCTACCACCAATGTTGGGCAGAAGTCATAACTGGATTGACCTCCATGCGCAGTAGCAACAGAGCTAAAGATCAAGAGAACAGCATTCATAGCATGCATAGTGACATAAAAGTGGTGTGGCTCCTTTAAAGCAACACCAAAGAGTTTTTTGTTACTTAAAATAATGTTTCCAAAATCGTTTCAGTAGTTCATCAACTTGTAACAGGGTGAACGGCACTTCTGCATTTGCTTCACAGCCCTCTATCGGCTATAACCGCACTATGTAAGTTTGCCAGATCGGGTAGCGGATCTGTATTTTGATGGAATGAGACATAAGAAACTACAAATTTGACTTGCGTTTGATGTCGCAATACATTGTACTTTCATAAATCATGCAACATATTCTACCTTGTCTGTGGACATTGTTATTTGCAAAGCCGGTGCTGTATAAACAAATAGCGTCCGTGCGGCAGAGGGAAAGTTCTTTGGTGTTGCTTTAAAACCCAATCCATTGGTATAAGTTCCAGAGCTATACAACTTGAACTAACTATACTGTGTAGCCTACATCATCTGATTTTAATATGTATAGATATATAGGCTATATTTAACATTTATCTTTTATTTAGCTGGTTATGAAATCATGCATTTACCAATTTAAGCATGCCTTATGTATGCTTAGCTATGAGCTGTATATCCTCTGATTTTAATATTTACAGTTACCTACCATTTATGCACAGCTCAGTTTCAAGAAGCTTTTCAAGCTCCATGTTGAAATTTGCTACAATGTATTTCAAAACCGATTGCTATCCGGGAACTATTCATATGATATGATATGCTAATACTATAACTATTCATATGATAACTGCTGATTACCCAGCCATTGTTCCTGAAGTACAGGTGCTAATACTATAACTATTCATATAATTGAAGATTGTAGGCTACAGTATTAAACAGACCACCACAGTATTAGAGGTTGATCATTTCTGTCCTCAAGTTGAACCTACTGTTCACACAGGGGCAACAAATACATCTGGAATTAAATGATATAACAATGATGTATTAGTAAAACTCAATTTCATTACAAAACAGTGTTTCACTAGCCTAGAAATCTAGACGTGCAAATTACATTTGCTGCCAGGGCTAGTCTAGCAACTCTCCGTTGGCTTGTGAGCTCCAGAAATCGAAACTCAATCAGGCCAATGAAATTGTGTATAGAGTCGTTAGGTGGGCTTAACATAATGATTGATGGCAGAGTTGCAACGGTTTGGCTTGAATTCCCTGCTACTTGAAAACAAATAAGATGGATGTTGCTGTTGGCGAACAGTGTGACACGAGTTAAGCTTTTATTAAGTTGGCAAACGTTTGAACTAGCCAACTAGCTCCGATAGTGGCGCTATTGACGTACGTTCTGGAGCCCAATGCGGTGCCTAGCTTTCTAAAATCAATGCTTGTGGTCTCTGAAAGAATGTCTTTGGGTCCTCATTCCAGGCACTCGCTGCACATGCTGTAGACATTCTCACTACATCTCTCAAGTTAGTGTCCGCTGCATCAGCCCTCCTCCGTTCACCTGGCTAAAGTTCACCTGATGAGGATGGGGGGGCTCCAATCACCACAAAGTGACGGCGTTCCAGCTCCTCAACCCATCTTTCAATAAGATTAACATGGAAATTTAAGTGGATAATGAAACTGTCTTTATGGAACTAAAGTCACAGAAATGGATAAAAACAACACACGTTTACAATAACTTAATAAGGGAATAATAGTCATAGTCATTCCATTCAAAACACCTTATACATGTAACATATCAGAGTAAACAAGAAGTAATGTGAAACATTGAAAAGTTCAGCCACAAATCTTTTGACTGGATCAGCATCATGAAAAATTTCACAAAGGACTTCACAACTAAAATGAACGCCATTCCCGTGGACTTCCACAGCGTCCTGTTTTGCATGTTCCACCGCTGTCACAATGGCAAATTCGGTACCATTCTTCATGCAGACCCTGCGCAGATGCCTTGACAGGTATTTCTGGGTTTTCATGCACACAGGGCACAGCAGATAGGCTCTGTTTGCAGGTTTCCTGGAAAAGGAAAACAAGGCATTGAGTATAATGTCCTATACTCTGAACATTACAAAAGCATAATCATATGTGCTGATTTACAAACAAGTCCCTAAGCAAATATTAGAAACCACAAAGGGAGCAGATTAAATTATTAAATTATAGTTTAACACAACTATTCACTTCTGCATAATTCCATGGAGTGCTGAAATGTATTTTTTGACCAATTCTGAGCTATGAAACTCCTCAACCATACATTGTGGTTGTGAAGGTAATGCAGTATCATAACTATTCCTACTGTGTGTAGATGGTCAAAATTTTATTTTAGGGATATATTTTCAACCCCAAAGTTGGAGACCATGTTGAAATTTGGTACAATTTATTTCAAAACCGGATTGCTCTGGAACAGCTAATTATACAAAGGACTTCCTTGTGTTCGCTAATGTCTGCTATTTACTGTGATGTATGGTTTGTCATGTGTTGAGTGAAGAGTTTGTGAGAGATCCCACCAAGACAAATGGGTGTGGAGATGGGCACAATTGGAATGTTGATCGGCTGACCCAGGTACAGGTGATAATGTGCCAGGTGTGCCAGTGATGTAGACAGACTATGTAATAGACAGACTATTAGGAAATAGTCTAAAATAATAGTCTGGATATAATAGGAAACTATTCATATGATACCTGATGATTACCTCCACCTGCTGGTGGAGTGTTCAACTCCAACTACCCTCCTTTGTGGAGTATCTGCAAGTGCTTCCATGGCCACACCCATTTGATGCCCTATCATTCTAGTTTGCATCATAAAGGCTCTTGTCACTGATTGGTTAGATGAACCTACTGAATCAGAGAGAAGAGACATTATATAAACACCACCTAGTGCAGTCAAATGTCTGAACTCACCTGTTCAAAGGTAGGCACTGAGACACTCTCAACACTATATCTATATGCAACTAAAGATACAACTATGTTGTATTTCATTGTTTCCACTTGTTGATTTAATCTTTCAATTGCAATTATAAATGACAAATGTGATTCAACTGTAATGTTTGACTGGGTTTTTTTTTTATCTCAGAATTGGAGTCTGAAATGTCAGGATTTACTGAACCAACACTGCTGCCTATGCCAGTGACTGAGATAAAAGAAGAAGAGTTTGATGATTTCCATCAGGAACATCTGTTTGCAGTTCAGAAAGAAGAAGAAAAGCCTGGACTGGATCATGACTGCAAGACTGAAACACACACATCAGCAATGTTTAACTGCAAAGAAGAAACGTCTTCAGTGATGGACATTAAAGAGGAGGAATCTGATTTACGAGAGCATGGTCAGAAAGACTCTTCTACTGGTAAGTTACTAATACGTGTTCTATCTCCTGTATGAAATGCACTATATAAATACAGTTGACTTGACAAACATGTATTACCTTTGTTAATTAGGAGAGTTTCAAAATGTTAACTTGTCCTTTTCTTGCAAATGAACAAGAAATCAACTCAGATGAGATGAGACATACTGGGGAAAAGCGATACCAGTGCACTGACTGTGGAAAGGCCTTCAATCGAAAATCTCATCTCAATACACACCAGAGGATCCATGCTAGGGAAAAACCATATGAGTGCACTGACTGTGGAAAGGCCTTCAGTGACATAACTCATCTCAAGAGACATCAGAGGATCCATACTGGGGAAAAACCATATCAGTGCACCACTTGTGGGAAGAGTTTCAGTACTAAGACAGAGGTCACCATCCATCATCGCACACATACAGGAGAGAAACCATATCGGTGCACTGACTGTGGAAAGGCCTTCAGTGACATAACTCGCCTCAAGAGACATCAGAGGATCCATACTGGGGAAAAACCATATCAGTGCACCACTTGTGGGAAGAGTTTCAGTACTAAGACAGAGGTCACCATCCATCATCGCACACATACAGGAGAGAAACCATATTGGTGCAGTACTTGTGGGAAGAGTTTCAGGACTAAGGCACATGTCACCAACCATCAGCGAACACATACAGGAGAGAAACCATATCAGTGCACTACATGTGAAAAGAGTTTCAGGGAGCGTGGTGCTCTTACCATCCATCAGCGTACACATACAGGAGAAAAACCATATCGGTGCACTGACTGTGGAAAGGCCTTCAGTGACATAACTGGTCTCAAGATACACCAGAGGATCCACACAGGAGAAAAGCCATATCAGTGTACTACATGTGGGAAGAGTTTCAGGACTAAACCAGAGGTCACCATCCATCAGCGCAGACATACAGGTGAAAAGCCATACCAGTGCACCATATGTGGGAAGAGTTTCAGGACTCAGGCAGACGTCACCAGACATCAGCGCATACATACAGGAGAAAAGCCATATCAGTGTACTACATGTGGGAAGAGTTTCAGGGCTAACTACCTTCTCACTCGACACCAACGATCACACATGGAACCATCACACCTAAAATCTTGAGAGCCATCAGGACTTGCATACAGGAGTTGACCATTAGAAATACTAAATTGACCCAGTGTGTATTTGTATTAAATCAGAGGTCATGTACAGACACCTTTATTCAGCTAATGCAAGATTGCAAGATGAAGAACAAGTACCACATCATCCTGGACTAGAAGGATGAATTCCTTGTGTGGCACAGATGCCTGTGGCTACATTCATGATCTGTTTAAGTTGCATTTTGTGTTTGCTGTATCTTCTGATAAGGCCTTTATTGATATCTACAATACACATTCATCTGAACAACTAACTGTCTGTTGCATTGTTATGTCCACCACCAAGGACAGTCCAAAGCAAGGGAATCACATTGCGAATTAATAACAATAACATTTGAAAATGTTACCAGCCAGAGGGTTTTTTTTCAAATGTGTGGTAATTACAGGACACACTATTATTGTAAATAAATCACTTGTTTGACTATCTCAATGGCTGTTTGAATGAATCTAGAATTATTATTTTTTTACCTCATACATATATACACAGAGGTCATTCAATGTGCTTTACATAAACAAAACATACAACATGCTTTACATAATCAAAAGAAAACAAAACACAAGGTAAAACCATTTAAAACTAAAGAAAAAATTAGAAAGCAAAACAAAGGCAGAAAAGTAGTAAAAAAAATGACTCATTTTGATTAAATGTAATAAAAGACAAGGTAGAATAATTATCAAGGCAGATTCAGAATTTGTAACTCGGCGCAGTTCTAAATCATTTTGATTAAATGACTCATTTTGATTAAATGATAAAGTGGACTGTCCTGAACCAGCTGGACCATGGTGGAGGGAGACTACCCTGGAAATATTAATTATAATTATATGTACCGATCTGACTTGACTTGACCTGAGCATGCGCAGTAGCATGTGTGTGCTCTCCACAGCAACTTTTTATTCCATTGCAACGAACAAAGTAAAGGAAAGGCAAAAAAATGGATATCTTTGATGAACAAAGTGGGATGCAATGTGAGCCGTGAATTGGATACCATGCAGGAATTTGATAGGATCATAAAACCGGATCATGAACATGCTTTTTCTGAGAAAAACACATGAAAACATTGGATAGGTTGAGCTATATATATAGTTATTGTTTTGCTGTCACTTTCTCTGTTTTAATAATGTGACCCAGAAGGATGTAGAACCAATGGATAGCTCTGTGTCTCCTCTTCCATCTGACATGTGTCCCATATCTATCTGATCACGGGTTTGTGAAAAATTCAAACGAGAGCAATGGGTGAACTCAGAACGGTATAGACTGGAAATATGATGCAATTTCATTTCATTTCATGATTTTATTTTATTTGAATGGATAGGATAGAACTTTATTGTCACATACTGTAGTCACAAGTACCAGTGAAATTGACCATCAACCTGACCATACAAACATACATACAATATGACAAGGGGGGTAGACAGGGCAGGGAGACAGGGCGTTGAAGAAAAATACAGCATAACATGAGGAGAGGGGAGGAGAAAAAAAAGGCAACCCCCAGACTATGCTCCTGTGGGGAGTACAGTGTGGAACCCCCAGACTATGCTCCTGTGGGGAGTACAGTGTGGAACCCCCAGACTATGCTCCTGTGGGGAGTACAGTGTGGAACCCCCAGACTATGCTCCTGTGGGGAGTACAGTGTGGAACCCCCAGACTATGGGGAGTACAGTGTGGAACCCCCAGACTATGCTCCTGTGGGGAGTACAGTGTGGAACCCCCAGACTATGCTCCTGTGGGGAGTACAGTGTGGAACCCCCAGACTATGCTCCTGTGGGGAGTACAGTGTGGGAACAGGAAAAAAACACCTCAGCAACATTAGCACATACACTTTACACAACATTACACAACATAAGAGACACACGGCTTGCAACAAGGGGGGTGGAGTGGGGGGATGGAGGGATACCAGTGCAGGCAGGCAGCCATCTGGTCCTTCAGCCATTTGCGGCGCTGGTCACAGACCCGCTTGACAGACTGGGGGGTACAAGCCGCGAAGGGATGGGGGTAGGGGTGGTGACTGCATGTCTGTATCTGTGTTAGATGTATGTGTAGGCCTGGTGAAGCGCTCCGCCTGGTGCCAAAGTCTTAGTGCCTCAGTCCGCAGGATTGTCAAAGCGATAACACAGCAAGTTGCTATGGAGACAGCCTTGGTCATGTCCCAGACAGAGTCCACATTCAGCAGGTGTCTGTGGGGGGTGGGGAAAGGGATGCAAGAGCGTCTCGCTGCAGTGCTCTTCTTCCGGGGGAGTTGTTTTCCAGCAGCGGCCTTGGCCGAGGCCAGTGCTGGTTAAGGGGCGCCAAAAGCAGATAAGATTGTAGTTGTTTGGTCTTGGGAGGTTAGCCGCATTCAATTTGCACGTCTACCCTCTTAGTCCATACTGGTCCAATTGCCTTTGTAAAGCAGTGAGCTTCTCCATGATGTTATCCAACTTAGTATCCAACCTTAGCATCCATCTGATCCATCCTGGTATCCATCAAATGCTTGATAGTCCCAGTCTGGGTGACGACGGCTCTGCCCACTGCTTCAATCATAACGGGCAGCCTTACGGGGCTTTGAACAGCTGTCACCGTTTTTAGATTTCCTCGATAAACCAGGGCAATGCCTAATCCAGTCAGCATAAGACCTGTTATCATGGTTCCGAATAGGTAGATATCTTCAATGTCCTCCACAGAAAGAGCCGCCAGGCACACGACCCGCCACTTCTCCCACGCGTCCATCGAGTAGCCAGCTGCGAACGTTCCGGCAGGGCAGTCGGGTTCCCCCGAACCCAAACTTCTCGTTGAGAAGATGGTGTCAATTGCGTTGAGAGACCAGTTGATCAAATCCATGATTTTTTAGTTTGGAGAGCAGTGCAGAGAGAGTCTCTCAAAGTATGAGACGGTAGACTACACGAGACAAAGAAGCACAGCAGGGAAGATAAGGGGAGGGGAGGGAGAGAAAAATGCGACCACCTTCGTTGAGAGCAAAAGTAAGAATGCGCGATCGTACAAGTGCCTAGTTTTTTTGGAAAGCCCCACATCTGCTCTGTCACATTATAAAGTTTGATCTCACTGCAACGAATAATTCAGCAAATTCACAGTGAAGAATTGGTACGTTTTTGAATAGTTCCAGACCAATTTAAAAGAGAGGAATGGGTGTGTTTTTTGAACAGTTCCAGAGCAATCCAACAGAGAAGAAGAGGTGTGTTTTTTGACACACTTTGCATCAATAGTCTTCTTATTGGTTGAAAAGTAAAAGGCAAAAAACAACATATATACATCAGTGATAGTACAAGTAGTCAAGCACCCAGTGAGCAGCAGCACTCTGTGGAGATCCCAAAGCTGTGTGCATTCCAAAATTTACCAGCCACTTAAATATATAAATATTTTAAATAGTTTTACCAGCCTCTAAAGATAATAGAGTAGATAGACCGAAATCAGAGACGGAAATCAGTATTATTGAAATATGATTGAAATGTACTGATTTTTTCCTCTAAACCTACCACCAATATGGGGCAGTAGTCATAACTGCCTTGACTTTCATGCTCAGTAGCAACAGAGCTAAAGATCAAGAGAACAGCATTCATATGCCATAGTGACCAGTGTTGCGCGGGTTTGGTCACAAGCGGCCCACGGTCGCCCGATATTTTAATCAACCTGACCGCAACTCGGGCCGCGAATATTAATTAGGACAAAATTATACCCGACCCGCTTATTTACAAAATGTGTGCTTTTGGTTATAGCCTGCATGCAGTGTGACAGTAGACCTATTCTGTAAAACAAAGTAATTTATTTGCAAAACTTTATGCAGTAGAACTACACGCAGTAGGCATGCAGGACATAATGTTTGCGCAGGAGAGAGAATGAGAATAAGAGCGCAAGCACGCACGCAACCACCAAGGATTAGAACACTAGGATAAGATTTGAAGGCCATGGACATACATCTTTCATTCGAAAACAGAAATGGTGAGGCAAGGTAGGCAAAAGAGATACATTGCTGGTCAAAACGTTAGCGTAAGAACTGGTTTATAATGCTGAATGAAGCACAAAGCTTTATTAAAGCACATCCACTGTTTAAAGTCACAAACACAATGAACTAAGGCAGCGTTTCTCAAACTGTGGGTCGCGACCCACTACTTTGTCGCGGATACATGCCAGGTGGGGCGCGAACTGACGTTAATACAGGAGTTTTTTATTTATTTTTTTATCTGTAGCCTAGGCCTAGGTAGCACCCGGTGCACAATAGACGCACTATGTTATTCATAGGGAAGCGCTCGTGTCAAGGCAGCTTAGTCCCGACCTGAATGAGATTTTGAACAAGGTTGTGAGAGTGGTGAATTTCATCAAGACCTGGCCCTTAAAAGCGTGTCAATTCCCCGCACTTTGCTAGGAGAGGGGAGCTGACCACACAGCTGTAGCCTACTGTTTCACAGCGAGGCAAGGTGGCTTTCCCGAGGTAAAGTGCTGTTGAGCGTGTTTGAGCTCCGTGTCGCCTCTTCTTGGAGGAAGAGCGCATACGAATCTGCAAGCACGTTCACTAATGAAAATTTCTTGATGAAGCTGGCCTATCTTAGCGATATATTTGGAAAGCTCAATGAGTTAAATCTCAAGTTACAAGGCAAAGACAAGCACCTACCTCACCTAGCAGATAAGATTACTGCATTCACCAAAAATGTGACAGGCGCCTCGATCGCGACAGTATTAATGCCTTTGAGAATCTGAGTGAAATCGCTGAAACTTCTGATTCGGGAGCCACTCTTGTGATCCCATGTATTAAACAGTAGGCCTACATCACATCCCTGCAAAGTTTATTTAAAAAATATTTCCCAACCAGCAGTGCTCAGTATGACTGGATTATGGATCCATTTAATACAGCATGTTGGTAGGCTATTGAATATATTGTACAATGCTGTAAAATATTGGCCTGTGCTTGCTAATATGTTGCTGGAAAACAGAAATATGTGTGTTTAATTTACAGTGGCACATTATGTATTTATTTATATTATATCTGCAGCACCAGCTGATTTTAACTCTGCTGAAGAGGACATCTTTAGAACTTGTCGTTATTTCAATAAATTTGACAATTCTAAGCTTGATGCACTTTCTTAGAGCGATGATGGACAGGTGGGACTCGAAAATGCCCCCTTGATCAAAGTGGGGAATGAAAGAAAAAGTTTGAGAACCACTGAACTAAGGTAACTTTTATGCTTGCGCGAACCTATACAGGTAGATATGGCTGTGTAGTCTGTGCCATAACATTTATTCCTGCAGGCTGCCCGTTTTGGCTGTCATACTTTTAAATGGCTTCGCAAGAAGTAGGCCTACATAGACCATAACTTGCACTACTGTCATCTTCTTTATGTCATCTTCTTTATATTTCCCATAGCCTATATCGCTTTTCCTGAAGGGGTGTCTATTATTTTAACTCGTGTCTTCAGCTTCTTTACTGTTGACTTTACTGTATTGATGCTTTACTATATTGATGCTAGCCTTCTCGTGATATTTTAAGCAGGCCTATTTTGTAGAAAATAAATATTTAATTAATTTTAACTGACCCGCCCGCAAATGACCCGAATATCATAAAAATATTTTGTTTATGACTCATAACCGCGGGCTGAAAAGTGGTGTGGCTCCTTTAAAACTCAATCCATTGGTATAAGTTCCAGAGCTATACAACTTGAACTAACTGTACTGTGTAGCCTACATCATCTGATTTTAATATGTATAGATATATAGGCTATATTTGGGGGCCAAGCAGCGAAGCTGCGAAGGCACCCATTGTGTTTCTAGCTTTTCCTATTATTATTACACATCTTTCTTCTGCCATTGAAGTCTATGGCAGCCCATAGAACCATCTGGTGAAAAGTTGTGAAATTTGGCACACTAATTAGTCTGAATCTCATGATTAATTTCACCAAGTCCGAACCCCGAGCGCTCTAGCGCCACCAACAGGACAAAGTTTGACATGCGTTCACGCATGTAACTTCTGACCCGTTGGCCCGATTTTGGAAAATGAGGTACCATTGGAATCCTTGGACCAGGCCGAGTTCAACGCAACGTTCAACCCTATGACGTCATTTTCTGCCATTTTAGTGAAAGTGAAACTAAAGTGAAACTAAAACTTCACAGGTCACAAATTTTGTCCGATCGACACCAAACTTGACATACATGATCTTCAGACGAAGCCTCACAATAGTTGTGGTGTTTTGTCTCCGGAACTAAAACCGTTCATCCATAATATCCAATCGAAATTTGCGCCGAAGCCGCCAAACAGGAAGTGAGCTGATATCTCAGCAACCCATTGATCTATCATAACCAAACTAAGTACATGGACTCAGGACCCAATCAGGGGGACGCTCAAGAAATCTGGTGACCTTTGACCTCTAGGGGGCGCTGTAATTAAGAAACATGCCTTTTGGCCTGTAACTGCAGTTGTGCTTAGAATTAAAACACACTAGTGGTGTCTGATAGTACTGTTGGAGGTCCTTAGGCCGACCCATGCCAATTTGTGATGTCATCGTAATTGATTCTGCTGCCATATTGGATTTAATCAAAAACATCAAAAAGTTTTCGCAGGTCACAAATTTCAGCGGATCCTCGCCAAAATTGGCAGAGACCATCTTCAGACCATGCCTGATGAGTGCTTTGCTTTCTGGAACAATTGCCAAAAGCATTGGCCCGTAACAGCCTTTCGAACTTTGCGGCGAAGCCGCCAAACAGGAAGTGAGCTCATATCTCAGCAACGCTTACATGTATCAAAACCAAACTTGGTACATGCACCTCCGAGCCCATCGGTAGGACGCTCAAGAAATTTGGTGACCTTTGACCTCTAGGGGGCTCTGTAATTGACAAAAATGCATTTTGGCCAGTAGTTGCTGATGTGCATTATTGTGCAATGGATGTCAATGGCAGCCCATAGAACCGTCTGGTAAAAAGTTATACAATTTGGCACACTGATTGGGGACAGCCCAATAATTAATTTCACCAAGTTTCATGCCGGCTCCTCCAATGCTCTAGTGCCACCAACAGGCCAAAGTTGGACATGTGTTCACGTACGTAACTTTTGACTTGTTGACCCGAATGTCAAAATGAGGTATCATTGGAATCCTTGGGCCAAGCCGAGTTCAACACACCCTATTACGTCAATTTTTGACCTCTGTGTTTAAATCACAGCAAGTGTGATCATATCTCAGTCAATCTTTTATTTTTGATGTGAAACTAATGACTGCAAGTTCCATCTAGTTCATTCTAATGTGTGCGTGCAAGGGTGGGATGGGGTGGGATGGGCAGGGGCGGTTGCGGCGGTGGGCTGGCTGGGGGAGGGGGCGGCGACACTCAGCCCTGGTTCAGCCCCATAAAATCAGTTATGTTTTGATGTGAAACTCGACCTTGTAACTCAGCCAATCTTGGGTTGTATGGCATGGAACTTGCTGTGATTGCTTAAGGGTATATGTCTGATGCAACGGCATTGACTTACATGGCAAATCTGGCCTGCTGAACTGCCTATTGGCCCCCTCATTGCTTCTTGCAGCTATATTTAACATTTATCTTTTATTTAGCTGGTTATGAAATCATGCATTTACCAATTTAAGCACGCCTTAACCCTTTACCCGCCAAAGTCGCAAAAAATTGCGACAAACAACATCACTGATTAAAACAGACGATAGATCCATGTACGGTACTCTCCACCACTAGTTGGCAGACACCCAGAGCTTCGATTCAAGCTCAACCTTTTTTTCAAAATGTTCAGGAAGCACAGGAGAAACACGCGAGAAACACACGAAGAAGTTGTGCATTTCCTCCATAACGTGGAAGCGATGCGGGCCATAGTTTTGTACAAATTGAAGCAGAAATACACCAAATGTTGAAAAAAAAAATTCACGTGTGATGAAGTCTTGGGTCTGTTATTTACCTAGTCTGATTCTGAAGGAGAATATCTGCCTTTTGGAGAATATGAGCGATCGTCTAGTCACGCTGCGTCAGTGAATGGAGGTGCGTCTTTGCGTCTTTCCGACAGTGTTCACTAAGCATACCATACTTTATGTCTAATCCTCTGCCCAACGTAGCTGAAGGTGCCAGTGGTAAAGGTGATGATGGTGTCCGTAATGGACGTAGTAAAGACAGCAGGGGTAGTAAAAATAGGGCTCTGAAGAACTACAAAGTCACCCGCGATAGGAACTGATTTGACCAGGCTACTTTATTGTATAGTAGAATAAGGTTTGTGGTAATAGTAATAGTTTACTATTGTTGGTTGTGACTGCTTTCCTGTTCAGATGTTATGTGGGTGAAATGACAAAAAAGTAACTGCTCAAATATAATGTTCAACATCCAGTATTACTGAAATGTGCATAATTCGAGGTGGTTGTCATCCAGTGACGTCATAATATGCAAATTAGATGTGTACATTTACCCCCTTCATAAACTTTTGTTCATACTCAACGATTTTCACATTTACAGTAGGACTTTATCTCTGACCAGTTTCAAGCCATGGCCTTTTGAAATTTTGATGTAAAAATCGAATGATTTTTTTTTAAACCTGGCGCCTAAAGGGTTAAATACATGCATGCTTAGCTATGAGCTGTATACCCTCTGATTTTAATATTTACAGTTATCTACCATTTAAGCACAGCTCAGTTTCAAGAAGCTTTTAAAGCTCCATGTTGAAATTTGCTACAATGTATTTCAAAACCGGATTGCTTTGGAACTATTAATTATACACGGGACTGACTCACACCTTTGTGTTCTCTAAAGTCTGCAATTTACTGTGATGTATGGTTTGTCAAGAGTTGAGTGAAGGGCACAATTGGAATGTTGATGGCTGAACCAGGTACAGGTGCTAATGTGCCAGGTGTGCCAGTGGTGTAGAATAATAGACAGACAGGTGCACTGGAGGATACTATTCATATGATACAATATGCTAATACTATAACTATTCATATGACACCTGCTAATTGTCCAGCCATTGTTCCTGAAGTACAGGTGATAATATTGTATAATGAGAGACAGACAGATGCACTGGAGTACACTATTCATATGATACCTGTTGATTATCCAGCCATTGTTCCTGAAGTACAGGTGATAATACTATAACTATTCATATTCATATATATATTAGGGATCGACCGATATGTTTTTTTCAGGGCCGATACCGATATCAATTATTACCAAAACAGGAGGCCGATAACCGATATGTAAAACCGATATGTCAGTTGTCAAAAAAGGGGGTAGATAGTAAAGGCTATATGCTGCAAAAAATTAATTCAAAATAATTTAATTATGCAAACTTCTATGCAAACTTCTTTTCATACACAATTGTCTATCAACTTACATCACTTTGCAAGTGTAAATCCTGTGTATCATGTTAATCCAAAAGCTGAGTGATAGCAATTATTTTCATAGAGTAGGCCTGCACAATGGGCTATGTGCTTGTTAAGGGACCTGTCACAAAGAGGATGCTTTGCCATCGTGTGTGTGAGTGCACGAGAGGGAGAGGAAGAGGTTCATGCGTGATGGCAAGTGTTACGGTTGAATAGTTTAACAAAACAGTCTTAAAATAGTTCTTAGGCTATTTAAGCATGCGATTTGTGCCCATATGTAGGCTAGGCTATAAGCGACACTTTTGAGAGCCTAAAAGGCACGTTAATAGCCAGCTCAGGACACGATTTTGTTCAGGTCGGATTAAATTACGGTTGGCCCTGGGTGCATGTAGTCTTTTCTGCAATTATCTTTTTGACGTTCGCTATCGCATAATTTAGGACTTCTCTGTACTATGTCCGCCGAGGTGTCCCGTTATTCACAATTAACGAACGAGGCGGAGGCAGAGAACTCCCGACGCGCAGCACCCGAGTTTGTGGGATAGCTAGTAAACAGCATCAGTAACGCATCAATCGAAATTAAGCTAAATGAAGGAAGTGGGTGCTTTACTTATTGATCCGGATCAAAGAGACAATAGCTTACAAAGTGGTGTTTTTGTAACTTCAGTGTAGATGATTGTGATTCACTGCAACTTCAGCAATGTAGGCTACCTTACCTTCGAAAAATAGCTCCGTAGGCTACAGCTGAAGCCCAGTCTGCCTCAGTGAGAATCCTAAACTTTGTCTGTGTTCAGTCTTCGATCCTGATTGGCTGCATTCGTGCTAACTAACAAATCAGACGGTGTAGTGGGCGGGACAATACTCTTGACCACAGAGTAGCAAATTCAGGGAGTGAGAGACGCTTTACAGACAAAGCAGTGCGTTTCATTCTTTATCCATTTCAATATTGGCTTATCGGTGGAAAAAATGACCGATACCAATTATTATAAAAATGCTAAATATCGGCCCTAATAATCGGCCAGGCCGATAATTGGTCGACCCCTATATATATATATATATATATGTGTGTGTGTGTGTGTGTGTGTGTGTGTTTTAATGACTATATATAAATATACATATATTGGCTTGTTCAGATGAACATTTTAAAAAACGGTAGCTATGCAAATGACCTGAAGTATAACCGTAATTTGATTGGCCGGTCCCGTCGGTCGGTGCAGCACAGTTGAACTTCTCAACGCGAGCAACGGGAGAAACGCAACACAACGGACCCACAATTCAGTTCGGCAACGGATGACTTGAGCCTGTGTAAAGTGAATGGGATGCGTGTCCGGCACTGCAACACACGCAACTGTGTGTAGGAGCCGTAAGTAAGAAAGTATGTTTTTTACCCCACCCCACTTCCATTCGATCATGTCATGTCACACCTTCAACATTCTCCAGCTTAACCTCCTTTAGGACAGGTTGAGGTGTTGCCATTCCCTCCTGAGGACCATTGAATGTGTCAACAGTGACATTTTATTATGCAATCCAATCCCCTAACTAGTTTGTATTCTAAAACATCTTGAAGTCAATTGATTTTATTTTAATCTAGTTATCTAATCGATAGGACACAGGTGGCCTTATGTCAACATAATTGTGTGGTATATGTTTCCTGACCTCATATGTTTACAGGTGGGCACTGGGATGCTCTTAACTCTTACAAAAGTAATGATCTGTCTTTGTTTGTTACCCCTCCCCATACCCTCCCATGTTTCATTTCACCCCCACAACCACCTACCCTCCTTTGTGGAGTATTAATTACCCCACCTACCCTCCTTTGTGGAGTGTTCATCACCCCCACCTACCCTCCTTTGTGGAGTATTAATTACCCCACCTACCCTCCTTTGTGGAGTGTCTGCAAGTGCATCCATGGCCACGCCCATTTGATGCCCTATCATTCTAGTTTGCATCATAAAGGCTCCTGTCACTGATTGGTTAGTCAGACTAGTGAGTCAGAGAGAAGAGGCATTATATAAACACCACCTAGTGCAGTCAGTTGTCTGAAGTCACCTGTTCCAAGGTAGGCACTGGGATACTCTGAGAACATACACAATATCTTTCTTCAACTGACAAAACAACTATTGTATTTATTTGTCTGCACTTGTTTGTTTAATCGTTCAATTGTAATTGTAAATTACAAATGCAATTCAGATGTAATGTTTGACTGAATTTGTTTCACAACACAGAACTGGAGTCTACAATGTCAGGATTTAATGATCCAACACTGCAGCCAATGCCAGCAAAGGAGATAAAGCAAGAAGAGTTTGATGATTTCCTTCAAGAGTATCTGTTTGCAGTTCAGAAAGAAAAAGAAAACCCTGGACTGGATCATGACTTCAAGACTGAAACACACACATCAGCAATGTTTAACTGCAAAGAAGAAAAGTCTCCACAGATGGAAAGTAAACAGGAGGAATCGGATTTAAGAGAGCATGGTCAGAAAGACTCTTCTACTGGTAAGTTACTAATAAGTGTTCTATCTCCTGTATGAAATGCACTATAAAAACACAGTTGACATGACTTGTGGAAAGTTTGAAGTAAAACAAACATGTATTACCTTTATGTTAATTATGAGAGTTTCAAAATGTTTTACCCAAAATGTTTACATGTTTTGTCCTTTTCTTGCAAATGAACAAGAAATCAACTCGGATGAGATGAGACATACTGGGGAAAAGCTGTACCAGTACACTGACTGTGGAAAGGCCTGTAATCGAAAATCTCATCTCAAGAAACACCAGAGGATCCATGCTGGGGAAAAACCATACCAGTGCACTGACTGTGGAAAGGCTGTCAGTGACATAACTGCTCTCAAGAGACATCAGATGATCCATACTGGGGAAAAACCATATCAGTGCACCACATGTGGGAAGAGTTTCAAGACCAAGACAGACGTCACCGTCCATCAGCGCACTCATACAGGAGAAAAGCCATATCAGTGCACTACATGTGGGAGGAGTTTCAGTCGTAGCTCAAATCTCCTTAAACATCAGCTCACACATACCGGAGAAAAACCACACCATTGCACTGACTGTGGGAAGAGTTTCAGGACTAAAGCAGTGGTCACCATCCATCAGCGCACACATACAGGAGAAAAGCCATATCAGTGCACTACATGTGGGAAGAGTTTCAGGACTAATTCAGATTGTACCAAACATCAGCGCACACATACAGGAGAAAAGCCATATCAGTGCACTACATGTGGGAGGAGTTTCAGTCGTAGCTCAAATCTCCTTAAACATCAGCTCACACATACCGGAGAAAAACCACACCATTGCACTGACTGTGGGAAGAGTTTCAGGACTAAAGCAGACGTCACCGTCCATCAGCGCACTCATACAGGAGAAAAGCCATATCAGTGCACTACATGTGGGAAGAGTTTCAGTCGTAGCTCAAATATCCTTAAACATCAGCTCACACATACCGGAGAAAAACCACACCATTGCACTGACTGTGGGAAGAGTTTCAGGACTAAAGCAGAGGTCACCATCCATCAGTGCACACATACAGGAGAAAAGCCGTACCAGTGCACTGACTATGGAAAGGCCTTTGGTTGAAAATTTCGTCTCCAGACACACCAGAGGATCCACACAGGAGAAAAGCCATATCAGTGTTTTACTCATAGCACAACTCTTAACCCTTTAGGCGCCAGAGGTTTTTTTCCGAAACGATCAATTTTGACATCTTCATTTCAAAAGGCTATATCTTAAAAGTGATAAGAGATAGAGACTTTCTGTAAATTAGAGAAATATTAAGGATGACCCAAAGTGTATGTAGAGATTAAATGTTTATATCTAATTTGCATATTATGACGTCATATGGTGGCGGCCATCTTGGATTATAGAATTTTCATGAAAAGTTGCATGTTTGAATGATAAAATGCACCACTTCTTTCCCCCCAAAATGTCCCTCACCTTCTGTATGCTATATTGCACAATACTGAATGCTCAGGTAAATAGTAAGTAGTGAACAAACTGTGTAAATCATTACTAATAAATGGCAGAAACAAACCAAATGCATGTAGCGGTAGACTGGCCTTTTGCTGTAGAGATTTTCCATTTACTACATACAGTAGGCACTCTGATTCCATGTATGGGGCACATATATATTATTCAGATGACACACAAACACAAGTAGACAAGACCTGTTTAGTTCAAAAGCTCATTTGCCACGGCAAGGCACAGATCAGGAGTGAGATGACGAGACAAGACAAGAGACAATGTTAGTATTTTTTTTCTTTTTGTTGTTTTGTTGATGTTTTTGTTTTTTTTTCTTAGCTGACAAAGACACACACATCACAAGGACATGAACACACAAAAAGGAACACATAGTGTACTGTATGTCCTAAATGATCAGGGAAGTAGATAGCAAATCAACAGTGTAAATCATTACTAAATGGCTGACTTTTTTTTTTTTATGTAGCAGGCCTTTTGCTGTAGAGATAATGACTCCCTATCCCTATCCATACAGGGCCGGCATTCCCATCATCTTGTGATAGACTATGCATGACCTAATGTGTGTGTGTGTGTGTGTGTGGGAGAGGGAGAGAGCGTGTCACCACCTCCACCATGCGAGCAGCATGGCCAGATCTGCTCTCAAGGCCAGTGGAGAGAGAATTTGGCGCCTCTCTCGGACTAGGCCTACTGTCATTCTCATTGCGACTCCCCACACTGCCACAACGTTCCCCCTAACTGTCCTATGAGCACTTCGACTTCGCCTAACATACCCAGTGGCATTAGACAAAGGCTCCACCACGCTACTGTCGCCGCGATTGTGGAGAGGCACACGCTCAGAAGACAGAAGCTAAGCTATGGATATTAGGCTACCTCCAGCCTCGTTAAGCCACACCACTAACACCCTGCTAACTTCCCGATGAACACCGAACCCGTGAAACATTATTCCCACCAGTGACATTGGGCAAACGATTCAACGTTTGTGCTTGGTGTAAGCTAAACTATGGAGTAAACTCTCACTTTGTCCAGCTGCATCATTGCAAGGCAGGGACGCATCTGAAGCCTCACTAAACGAATCACCGTCATTTTCTGAAGGCAGATATTCCCCTTCAGAATCAGGGTCCCAAAGAATAGAAGACCCAACACTTCATTTCAGGTAAACTTTTTTTGATGCCATTAGACGATAATCTAATGCAAATACTCGCTGACGTTGACAATATCGCTCTGACAAAGTGGCTCACACGCACACTAGCTCCGGTATTTCATGCACTGATTCAATGCGCTGTAGCTAGAAAGTTTTGTTTAAAGCGTGTCCTTTTTTCGACTCGGGGATGACGTATGACATGTCTGCCATCTAGTGGCGTGGAAGTCAAACGAAATATGACACCCTATTTGACTAAATCGGCCGTTTTATTCAGTACCGCATCTTGTCGACTATAGTCGCCTGTGGCGCCTAGAGGGTTAATACCCATCAGAAAGTGAAACATTAGAAATAATGAATTGACTAAAAGGGTTTACTAATGAATCAGAGCTTAAGAGTTTACATAGTTTGCTAGAGATGCTCATCATCTGATTTTGAAAGAATATATTTTTTTAGAATTCATCAGAAATGATTGGAAAACATGACTGAGTTTTTTTGTTGTTTAACATTCAACAAATTGAGTCAATGTCAAATCAAAAGATAAATACCTCATAAAGTCAGATATGCCAGATAAATCTATAATACACATCTCAGGTCAAATGCTAAAACTCTTGCCGCCTTCATCATGGAATTTGCTTTGATAATAATGAGTTTGGAAATGTTATTTTATCATTCTAAATAAATGTCTTGAATACGTACAACACTGCATGATTATCTTAATTGCAAGGTATCTCATAATGTTTTTTTATATATAAATATAAAACGTTAGTCTAACTAATATATATGTCCCAAAACTACGCCCTGTTCCCTGTTCACCCTTGATTTTGTTTCAGTCATACTGAAAAAACGTCTTCCACCATACAAAGTTTTGGCTGTCTATGAATAATACATTTAATTAGTGGGTTTGATCCAGCAAGCCTACATCGCGTTCACCCACTTTTTCTGCCGACTACTGCTCCTAGAGCGTTTGAGCTATCAACGCGGTTCCAACTCTAAAAAGTCAGGCCCGAACCGGTGTAGGTTGCTTCCATTTTTTGTGTGGCTGCCCCTTTTTGTTGTCGTTTTTGCGTTATTCCTGTTTCTCTGTGTTTTTCGCCCCTTTGAAATAAATGGCGGAATGCTCAGGATTTGATTATGACATCACAGCTCTATTTGCTTAAGCTTGCACCTGGCAGAGTTCTAATCCATGTGGCAGCTGCCTTATAGGAGCTGGGCTGGGCTGTCTCTCTGTGAAGGTGTGTGCATGTAACTTTTTGACCCATATGTCCGATTTTCAAAAATAAGCTACTGTTGGAATCCTCGAATGAAGCCCAGTTCAATGCTTTGCCAGCACCAGTTGTAAAGGTCATTCCCAATGTCCCATATTTTTTTAAAGCCAATCCATGTTAATACATGTAATATATATATGTATATATATATATATATATATAAAATGAGATATCTGGCAATCCATGAAGCTCAGTTCAATGCCTGGTCAGTACCATTTAACCCCAACCATGTATACTGATGTATAGATCATAGCATTTAGAATTTTCATTCACTCAGACTTACTATACTTCTAATCAACACCAGTGTCAAAAGTCAAGTCAATGCATATACAAGTCAGATCAGTCAACATAATCCTGCAAGAAGCATTTTTACTATGTCAATATCCAGGCACAATCTGTGGAGCCTACGGACACAGTTAATCAGAATCAGATTGTGTATATTATTCATAGCCAACATAACTATGAGACTTAAAGCGATGGTCTGTACATTTTCCTCATGATTATCGTCACATTGTCATGATAGGAGATTAGAATTAAACTATTACAAACTACACAAGTATGAAAATGTATAATATATATTATATTTACGGAAAATAAATGTGGTGTTGCAATGCATTCTGGTTCATTTGTGGTGTTGTCAATGCAATGTTACGTTCTTGCGTGAAAGAGAACTTTATCCATGATGATGGCATGATGATGACACAAACTCAAAAGACAGTATATCTGTAATGGTTTGTGGCTTTATATTTTTTTGTAATGCCTAGCAAGACATGAACTTTTAATTCAAAAAGTCAAGTTTTGTAACCAAAAAAAATACATCTGAAGTCATGTATCTTTCGAGATATCTGGCATGTTAGCCTTCCTATCAACTTGCATCACTTTGCAAGTGTAAATCCTGTGTGTTAACTGTTTGTTAACTGTGAAATATAATTTGTTGTATTTACTATGAAATCACCTAGGAACTTTTATTGTGTAGAAAACACCTAGGGACTGTTATTGTATAGGAATCGGATGTTGATTGTGTGGAGTTCATGAGCGAGTGTGGATGACGGTGGTCATTAAAAGTTAGAGAACTTGACGTTGTGTCTTATCTTTGAATAACACTGTGTATCATGTTAATCCAAAAGCTGAGTGATAGCAATTATTTTCATAGAGTAGGCCTGCACAATGGGCTATGTGCTTGTTAAGGGACCTGTCACAAAGAGCATGCTTTGCCATCGTGTGTGTGAGTGCACGAGAGGGAGAGGAAGAGGAAGAGGTGCATGCGTGATGGCAAGTGTTACGGTTGAATAGTTTAACAAAACAGTTTTAAAATAGTTCTTAGGCTATTTAAGCATGCAATTTGTGTCCATATGTAGGCTAGGCTATAAGCGACACTTTTGAGAGCCTAAAAGGCACGTTAACTATAGCCATATAATCCATAGCCCCTCCCACCGAGCCACCTTCTTCTAGTAACTGGGGCGCGAGCGTGAGGGGTGCCGGGGCTGGGCAGTACCATGCGATGTGTCCCGGCTCGTCGTTGCAGAGCTGCTTCGATTGCGGTCCAGCTTACTTGCTCCGCCGGTGGCAGGTCTTCTAATACTTGTAGCGCTTCCCCCTCCAGAGCCAACGCCACCTGTACGCCCGTTCTCTCCGCCGACCAGCCATTCAGCTCGGCTGCCAGCTGGACCTATACCAGGTATGTCGCCAGCGGCCTTTCACCATTGTAGTGGGGCAACTTTACGCTGGACCGCCCTTCTACCGCCGCTGTCGCACCGGGGACCGGCCGGTTTCCATCGCTCCTGTGTGGAGCGGGTTCCAGTGGCGGGATGCTGCCATCAGCCCGGTTAATTTCCTCCTGTTGCCGGGGGCGGGTCTCTTCGTCACGCTGCAGGCTGGCTCCGTCTGCTGGGCCCAGCAGGTGGCCATGGGCGAGCGCGTTGTCGAAGAGCTGTCTTGGCAGGAAACTCATCATCGCCAGGGCATCAGTTGCAGCTTTCTCATCCCGTCCAGTAGGGGTCGTCATCCCACTTCTGACACCAATGTAACAATCTTGCAAAGTTGTCTCAGAATGGTTTTATTGGTTACGCACAAAACACACGAACGCCACCACACAGGCAAAACAAAGGAGGTCAATCAAACAAGCACGACACACAAAACAGGGTAGTCACATACAATACACGGGGTAAACACATGAGGTACAACATAAAGAAAGACTATACCAGCTAACACATACATGACAAGGTAAACGCAGTTTCTCATCCCGTCCAGTAGGGGTCGTCATCCCACTTCTGACACCAATGTAACAATCTTGCAAAGTTGTCTCAGAATGGTTTTATTGGTTACGCACAAAACACACGAACGCCACCACACAGGCAAAACAAAGGAGGTCAATCAAACAAGCACGACACACAAAACAGGGTAGTCACATACAATACACGGGGTAAACACATGAGGTACAACATAAAGAAAGACTATACCAGCTAACACATACATGACAAGGTAAACGCAATTACTCATACTAAAACCAACATCAACATTACACACACACACATACACTGCACAGCATTATGGGAGTTCAGTCATGAACCAGCTAGGCTCAGTTCACTACAATAAGGTAGCCTGACGAGCCAAACCCACATTAAAATGTAGGGTCTGGGCACTCACCGTTCGCAGTGTTCAGTCCTAGGGGCGGGATAATCAGTTGTCTTTCAAATTCCCTCTGCACGCAATAGGACAGTGCTATAAGTCCCAGGCGTTTCCCACCAGCGGAGCTAGTTGGCTAGTTCAAACTTTTGCCAATTTAATAAAAGCTTAACTCGTGTTTTGCTAACTTAATAAAAGCTTAACTCGTGTCACACTGTTTGCCAACAGCAATATCCATCTGATTTGTTTTCAAGTAGCAGGGAATTCAAGCCAAACCGTTGCAAATCTGCCATCAATCATTATGTTAAGCCCGCCTAACGACTAGATACACGATTTGATTGGCCTGATAGAAGTTTAATTTTTCAAGCTCACAAGCTAACGGAGAGTTGCTAGACTAGCCCTGCTGCTAGGGTGCGTCTAGATTTCTAGGTCATATATATATAAGGCCATTTCCGTGTATTATTTGACTTTTTAGGCTATGGTATGTTTATTTTTTCTTCACACAGGATGTTAGTGTGCCGTGGGACATTTTAAATGTCAAAAGTGTGTCGTGGTACAAAAAAGGTTTTGGGACAGATATAGTGATCCTTGATGACTAGGGGCGCTATCATTAGCAACATTTTCTACATACTATCTACATATCAATCTTCATCAACATGGACATTGTTGGTGTAATGAACTGAAAGAAATCCATTATTACATATGATTGGATATATTTGTGTAATGAACAACCTTGTAATGCTAGTACAGTGGATTGTTTACATAGTGAAAACATCAAAATGCTATTTTGTGCTATTATCGTTTGACTGAAGAAGCAATTTCAGATAAGTGGATTTATTCAAAAAGCCATTATGAGACATCTTGTCGCTGAGATATTCATGCAGTGTTGCACATTTTCAAAACATTAATTTACAATTATTACAATAAGGAGAATAGCATTTTAAAAACTAAGTTATTATCAAAGCAACTTTCATGATGAATGTTGATTTGACATGTTTGTTGTAGTTTTTTCCAGGATGCATTCCGCTAATTGCTAAACAACAAAAAAGATTACTTTAAGTGATCTTTATCATCTTTATCATCTCTTATCATTTGTGATAAATTCTAGAAAATGTAATGTTTTCCTTTAAAAATCAGATGATGAGCCTCTTTTTGTCAATTTAGTGTTTGCATTGTTTCAGTCGAGTGTGGACTTTCTCATGCGTCTTAACATGTGAGCTACAACTGAAACTCTTCCCACATGTAGCACACTGATATGGCTTTTCTCCTGTATGTGTGCGCTGATGCTGAATGAGATGTGAGTTACGAGCAAAACTCTTCCAACATGTAGCACACTGATATGGCTTTTCTCCTGTATGTGTGCGCTGATGCCTTATGACATCTGACCTATCCCTGAAACTCTTGCCACATGTAGCACACTGATATTGCTTTTCACCTGTGTGGATACTCTGGTGTGCCTTGAGATTACACAGTTGGCTAAAGACCTTTCCGCAGTCAGTGCACTGGTGTGGCTTTTCTCCTGTATGTGTGCGCTGATGGACATTGAAAGCTGATTTCTCCCTGAAACTCTTCCCACATGTACTACAATGATATGGCTTTTCCCCAGTATGGATCCTCTTGTGTGTCTTGAGGCTAGATATTTGACTAAAGGCCTTTCCACAGTCAGTGCACTGATATGGCTTTTCTCCTGTATGCGTACGCTGATGCACAGTGAAAGCTGAGCTCCCCCTGAAACTCTTCCCACATACATTGCAATGATATGGCATGTGTTCTGTGTGGAGCCTCTGGTGTTTCTTGAGGCTAGACATTTGACTAAATGCCTTTCCACAGTCGGTGCACTGATATGGCTTTTCTCCAGTATGAATCCTTTGGTGAGTCATGAGATAATCCATCCTAGTGAAGGTCTTTCCGCACTGAGGACATGGGTAGACCTTTTCTCCATGTATCAACTGATGGACTGTGAGAGCTGATCTCTCCCTGAAACTCTTCCCACATACACTGCACTGATATGGCTTTTCCCCAGTATGAATCCTCTGGTGTACCTTGAGAGAAGATTTTTGTCTAAAGGCCTTTCCACAGTCAGTGCACTGATATGGCTTTTGTCCACTGTGAATCCTCTGGTGAGTCTTGAGATAATCTTTTTGTCTAAAGGCCTTTCCACAGTCAGTGCACTGATATGGCTTTTCTCCAGTATGGATCATCTGGTGAGTCTTGAGATGATTCATCCTAGTGAAGGTCTTCCCACAATGACAACATGGATAGAGCTTTTCTCCCTTATGTGTCAACTGATGGACAGTGAGACCCAAACTCTCACTGAAACTCTTCCCACACACACTCCTTTCTTCTGAGTGGATGCTCCAGTGTGCCTTGAAATAACTCATCTTATGAAAGCTCTTTCCACATTCATTACAATTGTGTTCAATTTCCCCAGCATGGCTCATCATATCTGTGTTGATTTCTAGGTGATGTGCAAGAGAAGGACAAGAAAAACATTTATCATTGTTGTTGTTATTATTATAATGTATGCTTGTTTTTGCTTCAATATTTCCACAAGACAAAACACTGATGAGTAACTTACCCATAGGCGAAGAGTCAAGGTGGCCATGCTCTCTTAAATCAAACTCTTCCTCCTCTTTAATATCCATCAGTTCAGATTTGTCTTCTTTGCAGTTAAATGTTGGTGGTGTGTGTGTTTCAGTCTTGCAGTCATGATCCAGTCCATGGTTTTCTTTTTCTTTCTGAACTGCAAACAGAAACTCCTGAAGGAAGTCATCAAACTTTTCTTCTTTTATCTTCTTCACTGGCATAGGCAGCAGTGTTGGTTCTGTAAATCCTGACATTTCAAACTCCATTTCTGTGCTGTGAAACAAATTCAGTATTACTTTTGAATCTCATATGTAATTTACAAATACAATTGAGGGATTAAATTAAATAAAACAAAAATACAATATAGTTGCACTGTTAATTGAATATAGATATAGTGTATATGCTCAGAGTATCCCAGTGCCTACCTTTGAACAGGTGAGTTCAGACATCTGACTCCACTAGGTGGTGTTTATATAATGCCTCTTCTCTCTGACCCACTAGGTCCATCTAACCAATCAGTGACAGGAACCTTTATGATGCAAATCAGACTGATAGGGCATCAAGTGGCCGTGGCCATAGATGCACTTGCAGACACTCCACCAAGGAGGGTAGGTGGGGTAATTAATACTCCACAAAGGAGGGTAGGTGGGGGTGATGAATACTCCACAAAGGAGGGTAGGCGGGGGTGATGAACACTCCACAAAGGAGGGTAGGTGGGGTAATTAATACTCCACAAAGGAGGGTAGGTGGGGGTAATTAATACTCCACAAAGGAGGGTAGGTGGGGTAATTAATACTCCACAAAGGAGGGTAGGTGGGGGTGATGAATACTCCACAAAGGAGGGTATGTGGGGTAATTAATACTCCACAAAGGAGGGTAGGTGGGGTAATTAATACTCCACAAAGGAGGGTAGGTGGGGGTGATGAATACTCCACAAAGGAGGGTAGGTGGGGTAATTAATACTCCACAAAGGAGGGTAGGTGGGGTAATTAATACTCCACATAGGAGGGTAAGTGGTTAATGAAAACTAAATGTGATAATGCAAAAAAACATGTTTGTTAATAATGTTTAAATGGAAAAATAAAACTGATTATCAATGATATCAATAAAACTGATATAAATGATTGGACTGATCTCAAGTTATTTATTGGATATCTGGTATATTGAAGGATGAAATATATTTGATAAAGTATAGCAAATAAACAGACAACTATGCATGACTTGCCATAGGAAATGTATATGGATCATTTTTGATCCATGTTACACATTAGAGAGTCTAGCTTGCACATTAAGGGGTTTCAAGTGGAAGACATAGCACAAACACCAAGCAGGAAAAGCCGACACCATCTAATGGATTTCATTTCACACCTCCCCCCTACCTAACCTATCCAAATATAGCCATGTCCACCTGACGGCCATCAAATGTGTCCACAGTGCTCATACAGTGTTCAACACCTCCTAATGGATTTCATTTCACACCTCCCCCCTACCTATCCTATCCAAATATAGCCATGTCCACCTGACGGCCATCAAATGTGTCCACAGTGCTCATACAGTGCTCAACACCTCCTAATGGATTTAATTTCACACCTCCCCCCTACCTATCCTATCCAAATATAGCCATGTCCACCTGACGGCCATCAAATGTGTCCACAGTGCTCATACAGTGTTCAACACCTCCTAATGGATTTAATTTCACACCTCCCCCCTACCTATCCTATCCAAATATAGCCATGTCCACCTGGCCCATCAAATGTGTCCACAGTGCTCATACAGTGCTCAACACCTCCTAATGGATTTAATTTCACACCTCCCCCCTACCTATCCTATCCAAATATAGCCATGTCCACCTGACGGCCATCAAATGTGTCCACAGTGCTCATACAGTGTTCAACACCTCCTAATGGATTTAATTTCACACCTCCCCCCTACCTATCCTATCCAAATATAGCCATGTCCACCTGACGGCCATCAAATGTGTCCACAGTGCTCATACAGTGCTCAACACCTCCTAATGGATTTAATTTCACACCTCCCCCCTACCTATCCTATCCAAATATAGCCATGTCCACCTGACGGCCATCAAATGTGTCCACAGTGCTCATACAGTGCTCAACACCTCCTAATGGATTTCATTTCACACCTCCCCCCTACCTAATTTCAGCCCTTCACCCTACCATCCTCCCCTCCTTTGGGGCAAGACCTGTAAGGGTGCTCAGCCCCCAACAGGGGCATCACTAGACCTCAAGCTGGACTGGGGCAGAAGACTCCCTAGGGGGGTGCGGGCGCATACTCCCCCATAAGATAATGTTGTATATTTTAACGTTAAAATGTGTCAATCTGGTAGCCTGGGTTTTCCCATGCTCCCAGACCCCTTCTCAATGAGATGAGGTCTGACGTTAGCCAGGCTATCAATCTGGTACACTTTGAAACAAATCAAGCAAGAAGTTTACAACCGCAAAACATATTTTCTGAGTTTCACGGTTAACAAAACTGATTGTTTCAATTGTAGCCTATGTATTGCATAAATTATTTTGAATGGTTTTAGGGACAGCACTAATCATTGTGGTTAGGTGTTATCACCAACATTGTATATCACATCCCCCAGTAAATATCTTCTGAGTGACTATCATCAGCAGTTGTAGTATAACAGGTATTGTATGAAACTAGTTAAACAGCTAGGTTGATGCACAAGAGATATTAAACATTTAATCACTGACCTCAATGTCCAGTTCATATCAGATGCTTTCTAGTCTAGCAATTTCATTTGGTCTAATCATATTGGCTCATTATGTGCATGTTGCTATTGCTGGTTTATTCTACAATTGAATTAGTTACCATTTCAACTCGTAAAAAAAGGATAAAGTTGTGTGACAACAGAGAAGGTTGCAGTTTGGTGAGCTAACTTTTTTATAGGCTGTAGTTATGCCCCTTGAAACCCCCATGGGCAACAGTTAGCGCATCAGTTATGCCTTTAAAGGCTTATCGTATACTTTCTCACCTGAACCTGGCTGTTTTCTTTTAAAAAATAAATGTATACCCATCTATGGGAAATAGACTTCCAGGGTTTGATGTTCCAGTGTTTCAGTTCACTCATATGAATGAGTTTATCATTGTGATCAGAGAATCACAGATTTAATTGGTTCTTCAAACACTGCACCTGTAGCCTACTTTAATGTATTAATTTGATAATGATTCATTTGATACCATCCTACCTTTTTGTAACATGTACCTCAGGTGGCTTTAAACATCATGTTCTATTCTCTACACTTAACTAACCTCTCACTTATCATGTATATACCTTATAGGCAGATGGGTCAAGCCCTTTAGTCACAGATCTGCTTGATGTTAAGTGCTGTAACAACGCAACTGTCTCCATTGGGAGACAATGTTTTCTTATCTTATAGACTAATGACTTTAGGCTACAACGGAGCCTGGCATAATTTATCCTGATTGCTAAAATCACATGATAGCTTCAGCGAAAGTTCTACTAGGAAGACTCGTAGTGTAACTTACTCCTCCCATGCTTACACGGAGCCAATCTTAGCTTTGCCTACTTTCGGGAAAGCCCTGCAATCTGATCATTAACTCATTCAATCAGCGCTAGCCTATAGGAATTCAGTGGGCTCTTTAAATACGTACCACCTAACACTGCTTCTGCTTCTCAGTACGCTGACTTTGACGTCCCCTCCACCTCCCCTCCAGCCACCTCTGCCAGCAGTCCACGTCCATCCGGCACGGTCTGCCTACCACATCATCTTGTTGATTTTATTCTGTCTACTGAGTCTTTCTGGTAGAACTATGTTTACAGGTAAGCACTGAGGTGCTGTAAACAAACACAACAAGTGTAATCATCTGTACAATCACTACCAAATATGACCATTCTTCCAAATTCTCCCAAAGCCATGGTTGACCAACAGTGCCAATTTACATAATGTCTGTGTTTGCATGTGTTAGAATGTCTATGTTTGCATGTGTTGGAATGTCTATGTTTGCAATGTGTTGGAATGTATATGTTTGCAATGTGTTGGAATGTCTGTGTTTGCATGTGTTAGAATGTCTATGTTTGCATGTGTTAGAATGTCTGTTTGCATGTGTTAGAATGTCTGTTTGCATGGGTTAGAATGTCTATGTTTGCATGTGTTAGAATGTCTATGTTTGCATGTGTTAGAATGTCTATGTTTGCTATTTAGTCCTCAATAGTATGGGAGCTATTCTTTGTTCTCCTACACTCCGCACCTGTCATTTCACACCTCAAACACCTGCTTTGTTCATTAACACACCGACCCTCCTTTGTGGAGTGTTAATTACCCCCACCTACCCTCCTTTGTGGAGTATTAATTACCCCACCTACCCTCCTTTGTGGAGTATTAATTACCCCACCTACCGTCCTTTGTGGAGTGTCTCCAAGTGCATTCATGGCCACACCCACTTGATGCCCTATCATTGTAATTTACATCATAAAGGCTCCTGTCACTGATTGGTTAGACTAATCTATTGGGTCAGAGATAAGAGGCATTATATAAACACCACCTAGTGGAGTCAGATGTCTGAACTCACCTGTTCAAAGGTAGGCACTGGGACACTGTCAACACTATACCTTTAGTCAACTAACAATACAAACATATTGTATTTATTTGTCTGCACAATCTTGTTTAATCCTTCAATTGTAATTGTAAATGGAAAAAGTGATAATTCAAATGTAATACTTACAAATGCATTCAACTGTAATGTTTGACTGAATTTGTTTCACAACACAGAAATGGAGTTTGAAATGTCAGGATTTACTGAACCAACACTGCTGCCTATGCCAGTGAAGGAGATAAAAGAAGAAGAGTTTGATGATTTCCTTCAGGAACATCTGTTTGCAGTTCAGAAAGAAGAAGAAAAGCCTGGACTGGATCATGACTGCAAGACTGAAACACACACATCAGCAATGTTTCACTGCAAAGAAGAAACGTCTTCAGTGAAGGATATCAAACAGGAGGAAGAAAAGTCTCCACTGATGGAAATTAAACAGAAGGAGGAATATGATGTAAGAGAATATGGACAGAAAGACTCTTCTCCTACTGGTAAGTTACTCATTAATATTTTGTCCTGTGGAAATCTTGAAGCAAAAACAATCATAAATTACAATAATAAAAATAACAAGTGTTTCAAATAGTTTTTTGTCCTTCTCTTACACACCAGAGGATCCACACAGGAGAAAACCCATATCAGTGTTCTACATGTGGGAAGAGTTTCAGGACTCATTCAGACATCACCAGCCATCAGCGCACACATACAAGAAAAAAGCCATAACAGTGCACTACATGTGGGAAGAGTTTTTTACTCTACTACCATCTCACTAGACACCAATGACCACACTGCAACAGACTGAAGGTATATCTGTGCACTACATGTGGGGAGAGTTTCAGTCACAGCTCAATTCTTAAGGACCATCAGAAATGACACACAGTAGTCAAACATTCGAATGTTTAAAAGATAAAATAACTAAAGGCTAAATGTTCATGATTTTATTTTTGCCTGAGGCCACATATATGTTTGTAAATGTGGTACCATACTTTTGCTTTATGAGTTTGTTTTCAGAAACATATACTAAACATATTCAGACAAAAACTGCATGTGCCCCTACAATAACCTCATGAATGGAAAAATAACACTAATATCAAGCAGGAAAAAGCTTTAAGGAAGAATAGAGCCTAACCTCCTTTCAGTCAAGTTGTCCACCTGAGGACTATCAAATGTGTCATCTAGCCAATTGCTCTACAACGGAGGTTAAGTGGGGGTAGGGTGGAGGGGTGACATTAAAAGTGATCAATTAGAAGGTGTTGGGTTTCCTTCTTTTTTCAAGCTTTTCGTGCTTGGTGTCTGTGCTATTTGCTCCATTTAAAGTCATGTAAGATCATTTGATGGGCACATGCAGTCTTTGTCTGTGTGTGTTTCTGAAATCATACAGTAAAAATATGATGCCACGTCTACAAATATGTATTACATTACATTGCATTACATTACATTACATTTGGCTGACGCTTTTTAACCAAAGCGACTAACAACATGGTAAAAAAGTTTAGAACAATTCTCACAATTTTAGGACAGTTTAAAAAAAACATTAGAGTACAGTAAGAATAAGTGCGTCGGTGAGTGCTGTTTTTAGCAGTTACTTGTCAGTTTAAAACGGCTGGTGAGTGCTAGGATCAGTAAGACTTGTTGTAAGTGTTGCTATGAGAGTAGATGTTCTCTAAAGAGCTGGGTCTTCAGGAGTTTTTTGAAAGTGGAAAAGGATGTCCCTGCCCTTGTAGGAACTGGCAGTGTGTTCCACCAACGAGGAACAACAGATGAGAAAAGTTTGGATTGGCTTGAGCGTACCGGGTGGTAGAGCTAGGCGTCGTTCGATCAGAGGAGCGCAGCGGTCTGGAGGTACTGTAAGTCTGTAAGAGGGCATTCAAGTAGGTGGGAGCAGAACCGGAGACTACTTTGTAGGCAAGCGTTAGAGACTTGAATTTGATGCGGGCCGCCATAGGTAGCCAGTGTAGCTGGATGAGCAGCGGGGTAACATGTGCCCTTTTGGGTTGGTTGTAGACCAGGCGGCGCCCGCCCAAGGTTCTGGATCATCTGAAGTGGTTTCACTCGCGCAGGCTGGGAGACCTGTCAGGAGGGCATTGCAGTAGTCGAGTCGTGAGATGACTATTGCCTGAACCAGAAGTTGGGTAGCATCTTGAGTCAAGTAAGTCCTGATTTTCCATTATGTTGTAGAGTGCGAAACGGCATGACCGGGCGACTGAGGCAACATGATCTGAGAAGTTTAGTTGGTTGTCGAGAACAACTCCTAGATTTCTTTGCAGTCCTGGTCGGTGAAACAGACAGGGAGTCAAATTTGATGTTGATGTCGTGGTGTATGGTAGGTTTAGCTGGGATGACCAGCAGTTCAGTCTTTGAGAGGTTCAGCTGGAGGTGGTGTGCCTTCATCCATGTAGCTATGTCTGAAAGGCAATCTGAGATCCGTGCTGAAACCAGGGGGTCGTCAGGTGGAAAGGACAGATAGAGCTGTGTGTCGTCTGCATAGCAGTGGTATAAGAAGCCGTGCGAACGGATAATCTGTCCCAAGGAGGTGGTGTAGATAGCAAAGAGGAGGGGGCCCAGCACTGAGCCCTGGGGGACCCCTGTATGTATGAGGCCTCAAGCTAAAATAAGTTAATGAACTTAATTTTGTTGCAATTTCACAGAGTGCATTATAATGTCCTCAACTATTTAAGACATTTAGTCCAGTTAATCTTGAAATCTCTTACCTTTATTATTAAACATGTACAATGAATCATTTGAATCAGGCCATCTGCCCAAAACACTATGTGAAGCCTCCATCTCATTAATACTAAAGAAAGGTAAAGACCCCCAGTCATGTGGCTCATTTCGTCCTGTGTCTCTTCTATCAGTTGATTTCAAGATCTTAGCTAAGGTTCTGGCCACACGTCTAGAATCTGTACTACCACACATTGTTTCTACAGACCAAACTGGATTTATTAAAAATGGATTCTTTTTCTCTAATGTACGTCGACTTCTAAATATAATTTACCACCCCTCACAGTCTCCAATACCTGAAATTGTACTCTCTTTAGATGCCGAAAAGGCATTTGATAGGGTGGAGTGGAGCTACTTGTTTTATGCGTTAAAAAAGTTTGGCTTTGGGGATACATTTATCTCCTGGGTTAAGCTATTATATACAGATCCTGCTTGTTCAGTATGCACAAACAACATTTCCTCCGAACTCTTTCCAGTCTCTCGCGGCACGCGGCAGGGTTGTCCTCTGTCGCCTTTGTTGTTTGCGCTTGTAATTGAGCCATTAGCATTAGCGTTGCGCCAGACGCCGCAACTGACTGGGATCTTCAGAGGTGGTCAAGAACACAGGGTTTCTCTATATGTGGACGATCTTCTGCTTTACAATTCTGACCCCCTCCTCTCCCTGCCATCAGCCCTTAATATATTTGACACATTTGGTAAGATCTCTGGGTACAAAATTAACCTGTCTAAGAGTGAGATATTCCCAGTAAACAGATCAGCTTGTACACTCTCATTTAATACCTTCCCCTTCAAAGTAACTCGTAAATTAATCTACCTGGGAATTACTGTGTCGGAAGATTTTTCGACACTTTTTAAAGAGAACTTTCCTCCTCTCATGACAAGGGTTGAGCAGCTCTTATAATGCTGGGGCCAACTTCCATTGTCTGTTGCAGGCCGAATTAACTCAATTAAAATGTCTATACTCCCAAAATTCACATATCTTTTTCAAAATATTCCCGTCTTCATCCCAAAGTCCTATTTTCATAAACTGGATGGAACTATTTCATAATTTATCTGGAATCATAAACCTGCCAGAGCTCGGAGGAGTTTCTTAACACGACCCAAGTGCTCCGGTGGCATGGCTCTCCCTGATTTCTTATTTTACTACTGGGCCTGTAACACTCGCTCCATAATACACTGGTTAATTGAGGACCCTGGAGCAGATGCTCCGTCTTGGCAATCTATTGAATCCCATTCTTGTCAATCATCTTCACTGGCTGCTCTTGTTTAAGTCCCTCTCTCCTCGTCCTTTGCGGCTCACACAACAAACGTGTTAGTTAGATCCACCCTGAAAATATGGAACCGGCTAAGAAAGCACTTTGGATGGCAGTCTTTTTCATTTAAGTCTCCTGTCCATGCTAATCATTACTTCAAACCATCCGAAATGAATAAGGCCTTTCTTATTTGGAGCAACGCAGGTATTAAACAATTCTATAATCTCTATCATAATGGAACTTTTGTTTCCTTTCAACATTTGTGCGATAACTTCAATATCCCAAAAAGCCACTTTTTTCGCTTTCTTCAAATTTGTGACTTCACTAGGAATATCTCCTCAGCATTTCCAAATCAACGCCAATGCACCCCCTATGATCATATACTTGATCAACCTCCATCATTTAAGGGAATTATATCAGCCATATATAGCAAACTGTTGGCACTCTCACACTCTACTCTTTCTGATGTAAAATCTCAGTGGGAAGGGGAGCTGGGGGAGCCTATCCCCAAGGCATCTTGGGAGGCCACCTTAAGCAGAGTACATAACTCATCAATTTGTGCAAGGCATGGACTATTACAATTTAAGATTGTACATCGCATACATTGGACTAAACTCAGATTATCCAAAAGGTTCTCAGATGTAGATCCACTATGTGATCGATGTAAATGCCACCCGGCATCACATACCCACATGTTCTGGTCTTGCTCAAAGCTGGACTTCTACACTATTTCAGGCTTCCTGGGTCAATCGGTCTCACCATGTTCTGTTACTGGGTTATTTGGTATTATGCTTGAGTCCAGTAAGCTAACTAAGGCACAGTCTGACAGCGTTGCCTTCCTCACCCTCTTCGCTGAGAATTTTGATCAAATGGAAAGACAGCAAACCCCCAACTTTTACACACTGGATCAAAGATACCCTTTATTTTCTTAAACTTGAAAGAATTAGATACTCTTTGAAAGGATCAGCAAATAAGTACAATAGAATATGGGGACCTTTCTTAGACTATGTGAGGGAACAAATCACATTGCCTGACTCCCAGTAGAATGAGCAGAGACATGCTTTACATTTTATTTTATTATTTTTTTCATTTGTGGAGGTGTATACAAGCTCCGTAATGTATAAGGCAGCAGTGTTAACCTTACTGCAGTGATGGTTCTGTAGACAGTGGTCACTCCCTTCCCTTCTCCTTTTTGTGTGATTTTTTTTTTGTACTTGTCTTCCTTATTGTTTATTGTTATTGTTTTCCTTATTGTTTATTGTTATTGTTTATGTCTTCCTTATTGTTTATTGTTATTGTTTATTGTTATTGTTATTGTTTTTCTTATTATGATTTTATATTTTATTTTATTTTATTTTTATTTTCTCATTTTTTTTTATTATGTCAGTGTTTGTTAGTGTTGTCAATATGTTCAATGTAAGAATGTCTTCTTGAAATGAACAACTTGCCATATCCATGTTGAACTGAAATAATGATAATAAAGAAAATAAACAAACAAAAAAATCTTGAAATCTTTTTTTAGTTTTGGCCATGTTTTATATTTTAAACATTCATCTGAGCAAGCCATTTCATAAAAATCTGAATTTCTTCAAACAGCCATTAAGATTGAGCTAGTCAAACAAGACATTTATTATAGTGGATGGAATCCACTATCTTGAAATCTCCTGGCTTCTTCTTCTTCTTATTATTATTATAACCTTTTCTTTTTACCTTTTCAAAAATGAATGCCTCTCTAACCGCTTAACACACAGACATGTTGAAATAACCGTTGTGTAAAAAATGTTTAAAAATGTATTTTTCTCTCTGTGACATCACAAGGGGGCTCATTTAGAAGAGTCGTAAAGAAATCAGGTGTGGCTTCATGCCGGTTCCAGCGCCGACAAGAGTGGCAGCATGTTGAGGTAACTCTGTGTCTTTGTGTTTTTCTTGAATTTCCCCTTGGGTATCAATAGAGTATCTATCTATCTAGCTAGCTTCTTAGCATACAATCTGGCGCTCCCTAAACTACAAATCCTTAAATTAATCGTTTTCAACCACACTGTCAGTTATCCTATGAATGGTTATAATATGTGTACTTCTACTTCAGGACTTCAGGACCTGTACTTCAGGACCAATGACAGGGTAATCAGCAGGTATCATATGAATAGTATCCAGTCTACCTGTCTGTCTCTCATTATACAATATTATCACCTTTACTTCAGGACCAATGGCTGTGTAATCAGCATGTATCATATGAATAGTTATAGTATTAGCACCTGTACTTCAGGAACAATGGCTGGGTAATCAGCATGTATCATATGAATAGTTATAGTATTAGCACCTGTACTTCAGGAACAATGGCTGGGTAAACAGCAGTTATCATATGAATAGTTATAGTATTAGCACCACAATTGCATACAATTACTCCATTCAATCATGAATTTTGTTCATTAGTATTGCTTGTTTTTCAAATGTTCATCTGAATAATATCATACATTTTAATAAAAAACATCTGGTTGCTTCGTTTGAACATTGTCAAACTTTAATATGATTAATGCAATGCCACAATCACAGATGAATGTGTAGTACTTTAATAAAGACCTCATCAGGAGATCAAAAACAAACTGCATCATTCTGGTCCAGGATGATGTACTACTAGTATGAATATTACTGTTCTTTATAAACACACAACTGACAGATTGAAACATTATTCATCTTGCATGAGCTGAATATAAGTGTCTGTACATGAGTTCTGATTTCATAAAAATACACACTGTCAATTTAACATTTCTAGTGTTAAACTCCAGTATGCAATTTCTGATGGTTTTTAAGATGTGAGCTACGACTGAAACTCTGAAGTGCACTGATATGGCTTTTCTCCTGTATGTGTGCGTTGATGGTTTGTAACCTCTGCCTTAGTCCTGAAACTTTTCCCACATGTAGCATATGTGATTGTGTAATGAACAACATTGTAATGCTAGTACAGTGGATCGTTTACACAGTGAAAACATCAAAATTATATTTTGTGCTATTATCGTTTGACTGAAGTAGCAATTTCAGATAAAAAAGTGGATTTATTCAAAAAGCCATTATGAGACATCTTGTCGCGGAGATATTTATGCAGTGTTGTACATTTTCAAAACATTAATTTACAATGATTACAATAAGGAGAATAGCATTTCAAAACTCAGTTATTATTAAAGCAACTTTCATAATAAATGTTGATCTGACATGCTTGTTGTAGTTTTCTCCAGGATGCCTGACATTCCGTTAATTGTTAAACAACAAAAAAGATTACTTTAAGTGATGTTTCATTTCATTTGTGATAAATTCTAGAAAATGTGATGTTTTCCTTTAAAAATCAGATGATGAGCCTTTTTTTGTCAATTTAGTGTTTGCATTGTTTCAGTCGAGTGTGGACTTTCTCATGTCTCTTAAGATGGAAGCTACAACTGAAACTCTTCCCACATGTAGCACACCGATATGGCTTTTCTCCTGTATGTGTGCGCTGATGCCTTATGACATCTGACCTATCCCTGAAACTCTTGCCACATGTAGCACACTGATATTGCTTTTCTCCAGTGTGGATCTTCTGGTGTGCCTTGAGATTGGATATTTGACTAAAGACCTTTCCGCAGTCAGTGCACTGGTATGGTTTTTCCCCAGTATGGATCCTCTGGTGTCTCTTGAGAACAGTTATGTCACTGAAGGCCTTTCCACAGTCAGTGCACTGGTATGGTTTTTCCCCAGTATGGATCCTCTGGTGTGTCTTGAGATAAGATTTTCGATTGAAGGCCTTTCCACAGTCAATGCACTGGTCGCGGCTTTTCCCCAGTATGGATCCTCTGGTGTCTCTTGAGAACAGTTATGTCACTGAAGGCCTTTCCACAGTCAGTGCACTGGTATGGTTTTCCCAGTATGGATCCTCTGGTGTCTCTTGAGAACAGTTATGTCACTGAAACTCTTTGCTACATGTAGCAATAATTGATATTGCTTTTCTCCAGTGTGTGGATCTTTCTGGTGTGCCTTGAGATTGATATTTGACTAAAGACCTTCCAAGAAATAGTGCACTGGTATGGTTTGTAACCTCTGCCTTAGTCCTGAAACTTTTTTCCCATGTAGCATATGTGATTGTTGTAATGAACAACATGAAAACATCAAAATTATATTTTGTGCTATTATCGCTTGACTGAAGTAGCAATTTCAGATAAAAAAGTGGATTTATTCAAAAAGCCATTATGAGACATCTTGTCGCTGAGATATTTATGCAGTGTTGTACATTTTCAAAACATTAATTTACAATGATTACAATAAGGAGAATAGCATTTCAAAACTCAGTTATTATTAAAGCAACTTTCATAATAAATGTTGATCTGACATGCTTGTTGTAGTTTTCTCCAGGATGCCTGACATTCCGTTAATTGTTAAACAACAAAAAAGATTACTTTAAGTGATGTTTCATTTCATTTGTGATAAATTCTAGAAAATGTGATGTTTTCCTTTAAAAATCAGATGATGAGCCTTTTTTTGTCAATTTAGTGTTTGCATTGTTTCAGTCGATATGGCTTTTCTCCTTAAGATGGATGCTACAACTGAAACTCTTGCCTGTAGCACACCGACATCTTTTCTCCTGACCTATCCCTGAATCTGACCTATCTTGCCACATGTAGCACACTGATATTGCTTTTCTCCAGTGTGGATCTTCTGGTGTGCCTTGAGATTGGATATTTGACTAAAGACCTTTCCGCAGTCAGTGCACTGGTATGGTTTTTCCCCAGTATGGATCCTCTGGTGTCTCTTGAGAACAGTTATGTCACTGAAGGCCTTTCCACAGTCAGTGCACTGGTATGGTTTTTCCCCAGTATGGATCCTCTGGTGTGTCTTGAGATAAGATTTTCGATTGAAGGCCTTTCCACAGTCAGTGCACTGGTACGGCTTTTCCCCAGTATGTCTCATCTCATCTGAGTTGATTTCTTGTTCATTTGCAAGAAAAGGACAAGTAAACAGTTTGAAACTCTATTAATTAACATAAAGGTAATACATGTTTGTTTTACTTCAAACATTCCACAAGTCATGTCAACTGTATTTATATAGTGCATTTCATACAGGAGATAGAACACTTATTAGTAACTTACCAGTAGAAGATTCTTTCTGACCATGCTCTCTTAAATCAGATTCCTCCTGTTTACTTTCCATCTGTGGAGACTTTTCTTCTTTGCAGTGAAACATTGCTGATGTGTGTGTTTCAGTCTTGAAGTCATGATCCAGTCCAGGGTTTTCTTTTTCTTTCTGAACTGCAAACAGATACTCTTGAAGGAAATCATCAAACTCTTCTTGCTTTATCTTCTTTGCTGGCATTGGCAGCAGTGTTGGATCATTAAATCCAGACATTGTAGACTCCAGTTCTGTGTTGTGAAACAAATTCAGTCAAACATTACATCTGAATTGCATTTGTAATTTACAATTACAATTGAATGATTAAACAAACACGTGCAGACAAATAAATACAATAGTTGTTTTGTCAGTTGAATAAAGATATTGTGTATGTTCTCAGAGTATCCCAGTGCCTACCTTGGAACAGGTGACTTCAGACAACTGACTGCGCTAGGTGGTGTTTATATCATGCCTCTTCTCTCTGACTCACTAGGTTCATCTAACCAATCAGTGACAGGAGCCTTTATGATGCAAACTAGAATGATAGGGTGTCAAATGGGCTTGGCCATGAATGCACTTGGAGACATTCCACAAAAGAGGGTAGGTGGAGTAATTAATACTTCACAAAGGAGGGTAGGTGGGGTAATTAATACTCCACAAAGGAGGGTAGGTGGAGGTGATGAACACTCCACATAGGAGGGTAGGTGGGGTAATTAATACTCCACAAAGGAGGGTAGGTGGGGTAATTAACACTCCACAAAGGAGGGTCGGTGGAGGTGATGAACACTCCACCAGCAGGTGGAGGTAATCAGCAGGTATCATATGAATAGTTTCCTCCAGTGCACCTGTCTGTCTATTATTCTACACACTGGCACACCTGGCACATTATCACCCGTACCTGGGTCAGCCAATCAACATTCCAATTGTGCCCATCTCCACACCCATTTGTCTTGGTGGGATCTCACAAACTCTTCACTCAACACATGACAAACCATACATCACAGTAAATAGCAGACATTAGCAAACACAAGGCAGTCCTGTGTATAATTAGCTGTTCCAGAGCAAAAAAATACAATTTTGACCATGCACACACAGGTGGAATAGTTATGATACTGCATTACCTTCACAACCACCACGCATGGTTGAGGAGTTTCATAGCTCAGAATTGGTCAAAAAATAAATTTCAGCACTCCATGGAATTATGCAGTAGTTGTGTTCAACTATAATTTAAGGCGAGACACGGCAGGTGAAAACATCGTTTTTTCATGCACTGGTCAATTTCGAGATTTTGAGCTAGTCTGTTACCTTAGCATGTATTCTATCACACTACTACAACAAAAAAGTCTGATTTACACATTTAGGTGTTTATTTCATTATATTGTGACCTACTCGCGCCTGTATATTTATCCTAAATTCAGCGAAAGTTAGCATTCTAACCTTGCATGCACTCCCGCAACTGTGACCCAAAACATATCGTGTGTTGTACCGTTGGAAAGCTCAGTTTTTCCTGTATCACGCTATGTGATCCATATATGGACACTTCCTTTATATCAGCAACCAATCGCGAAAGTTCAAAGACGAATCTAGGCTGAGAACGGAATCTCATTGGCTGTCTTTCAAGGCTGTTTTCTCAAAACGAGTTTCCTCTCCCACTCTGAGCAAGGAAACTCCACTTCAGAAGCACTTACATACACCAAACTTTCTAGACTTATGCCTAACTATATATCGAAGATTTGTACAGAGGGGTTTGTTGATATATTATTCCTAGCCTGACTTACATGACATTTTATGCCTAAAAACATGGCAAAAATGGATTTTTTTAGGGCTATTGATATCATATTCTAATTTACAGGATAACTAAAGTAGATATTCATAAATCCTTCTGTAAATTTTTCAACATCTATTATCTGAACACAATGAAAACATAATTTTGAACCTGGCTGTATCCAATGCTCAGGTTTCTTGCTTTAAAATGTATGCAAATTAGTGCAAGTAATCAACTGGGTAAGTTTTATAGTGATATCTGCTTGTTAAAAACTTTACCCTATTCACCTGTAGTGTCTCGCCTTAATCAATTATGTTTAGATCGTAGGCCTGTACTAGGCTATCATACTATTTGTACTAACGCTAACAAATGCTACCTTTGAATTAGGGCACTCAATTTTGTTAGCTTCCACATATTTCAATTCTCCTCACATAGACTTTTCTTAAATGGGTTTGGCATGAAGATTTGATGATGTGATGTGTGTGCCTCTCTAATTACATTTTGTATTGCTGCTTTGACTTTGTGAATTTGACAAAATTCTTCTTATCCTGTTATTTTATTAATACTGTACATTACTGCTGCTAAATACAGGAAGTAGTTGAACCTGAACTTGAGATTTTACTGAGGCACAACAGTTCGGTACTGGTGCACAAGCTCAAGTAAAAAAGGCTAGCAAGAATACAAATAAATACATTTCAGGTCTTTTCTAAAGCTTTCAATGAATTTACTGAATTCCATGATTTCTCCAGGCCTGAAAAATAGGATTTTACAATTCCATCACTTTTCCAGTTTTCCATGACCATGGGGACCCTGCAGATGGCTATTGACCTAAACAAAGGGGAGGCCATTACGTTTTGGTTTATTGTAAATGCATGGATGTTGGCGGGGCTGTCAGGTCACAACACCAACACATTTCATATAAAAGCACAGGCCAGCATTGGTCAGTTATCTCCTTGGTTCTCTTCTGAGCCACTCTCCATCATCAGAGATCATCAGACATCATTCTTCTGGACCAGGAGTGGGCAACTAATTTCCCCAAGGGGCCACATGACAAACTGGGACTGTTGAGGAGGGCCGGACCCAAAATACCAAACTCAAGTCTGAACTCAATTCTGTTCAATTCTATTCAGTTCTTGTATAACATTAAGTAAATCTTTTGGTTTTGTTTACTAGTCGTAAGAACAGATGAAAATGTGAGGGAGACAAAGGGAAAACAGCAATATTTTATCTATGTCCAGCATTTAATCCTCATTCTCGAAAATTATTTTTTGACATTGACTTTTTTTTTCCAGTTTTCAAAGACTGATATAAAAAAGTACTACAATATCTATATAATTAGGCTAGGTCATGAAAATGTGAAGGAGTCAGTACAACCGATAGGCCTGTGCCACCATTTCATCAACACTCAGCAATATTTCATCATTAAATCATTAAATTAACTCTATGCAGAATTAGACTATGAAAATGTGGAGCAGACAATAGTAGGTTGTCATTAGTTAATCAACATGCACAAAGAAAACTATTTTTAAAATTTAGGCTATGTTTTTGCTTTAACTTTATGCACATAACTGTGATTGGTCAACTCGCTCTGTGTTCAGCCGGCTGCTTCAAGCAACCTGTGGGTAGTAGCCAGTGTTGTGTGTAACGAGTTACAAAGTAACGAGTTACAGTAACATAACTATTTTTTTGAGTAAAAAGTAGTGTAACGCGTTACTACTGAAAATTTGGTAACGTAACGTAGTTCCTTTTTCATATCGGCGCAACGTTACTTTTCCCAGGGACAAATTTGACAGTGACGCTGCTTTCTCAGTTGCGCTCTTGCGCAATAGGCAGGGGCTCCACACGCCAGCCTATGTGGACTGAACTAAGGGGAGGAATGTGAGTGTTAGTTGTAGCCTAGCCTAGTCTAGAAATCTAGACGCACCCTAGCGGCAGCAAATGTGGGTCTGGCTCGTCAGGCTATAGCCTACACTGTCCTCTGATTTTGTCTACTTTGTTTGTTAACTCAACTGCCAGCCTATTGATATGATTTGCACAAGCTTTGCACCAAATTTGCACCTGTTTAATGAAAGAGTATAAGGCTATAAAAAAAGCCCTCATATATGTGTGTATATGTATGTATATGTGTTCACCTATATGGCCAAGATGTAGCGAGGCTATGTGATTTGATATTGTTTCATAGGGCTTTAGTGGTGGTGTGGAAGCCTATAAGCCCAATGTTTTCTTGTCAAGTGCTCTGTTTGTGGCATTTTTTATAATAAAGAGCACAAAATAAATACCTGATATTGGATTCTGCCCAAAGTCGAGCAACAAAAGTAACGTAAAAGTAACAAGTAACGTAATAAGTTACTTTCCATAGAGGGTACTTAACGACATAACTGGTTACTTTTTTGAGGAGTAACGAGCAAACACTACTTTTTAAAAGTAACTTCCCCAACACTGGTAGTAGCATCATACTAGTTCGCTAACATAAGCTTTGCAAATAAACTCAAAAACAACATATTTTGGTTACAATTACGGGGTTATCCGATTGTAAACTGTCTATCTGCCAGTAACGTTTTGAAATGAACACTTCATATCGACAACGAGCAGCAGGAGTTTGTTCTAACAAACTTTGCGGTGGTGAGCGACGCAGACATAAGGGACACAAAAAGGCAAACTGCAGACGTAAAGGCAACTGCATTGTGTCGACGCAGAAGCATAAACTCTATTCACCAGCACATATGTATGCACATATGTATGTTCTGGACAGATGACAGAGGCCTGCTCTCTTATCAGAAGCCAAAAATAGCATTTTTGTTGATAATTCTAAATAGCTTTTATTCTTAGGCTTTTACCAAGTTAAAAAAACTATTTCAGTTGCTACTGCTGAAGCTTTATTTTAAGCCTTATTTCACTTTCTCCCTTTGAGCCTTTGACTCAGTGCTCCAGTCATCTTGAGAAGCATTTTCTACTGGTTTGTTTTTATCCATTCCTGACAAATGGCTCCTAAGGTAAGTTAAATAACAGTTTCATTAAGCCATTTCTTCCAGTTTAGCTGTGGTTCTTCTGCTCCCTTTGTGGTTTCTAATAGTTGCTTAGGGACTTGATTGTAAATCAGCACATATGATTATGCTTTTGTAATGTTCAGAGTGTAGGACATTATACTCAATGCCTTGTTTTCTTTTTCCAGGAAACAAGCAAACAGAGACTATCTGCTGTGCCCTGTGTGCATGAAAACCCAGAAATCCCTGTCAAGGTATCTGCACAGGGTCTGCATGAAGAATGGTACCGAATTTGCCATTGTAACAGCGGAGGTACATGCAAAACAGGACGCTGTGGAACTCCTGGAGAATGGCAGGATTATTAGTCATTAGTCAAGTCATTCATCAAATTGTGCATGATGCTGACTCAGTCAAAATGTTGGTGGCTGAACTTTTCAGTCTTTCCCATTACGTCTCTTTTACTATGATATGTTATATTGTTAAGGTGATTGGAATAGAATGACAAACTATTATTCCCTTATTCGGATTGTAAACATTTGTGTTGTTTTTACCCATTTCTGTGACTTAAGTTTCATAAAGATAGTTTAATTAACCACTTAAAATACCATTGTTATATAATTTAATTCCAGATTTATTTGTTGCCCCTGCATGAACAGTAGGTTCAACTTGAGGACAGAAATGATCAACCTTTAATACTGAGGTGGTCTGTTTATTACTGTAGCCTACAATCTTCAGTTATATGAATAGACACAATATTAGCACCGGTACTTCAGGAACAATGGCTGGATAATCAAATGTTATCATATGAATAGCTGTACTTTAGGAACAAGGGCTGGCTAATCAGCAGGTATCATATGAATAGTATCCTCCAGTGCACCGGTCTGTCTCTCATTATACAATATTAGCACCTGTACTTCAGGAACAATTGCTGGATAATTAGCAGGTATCATATGAATAGTATCCTCCAGTGTACCTGTCGGTCTCTCATTATACAATATTATCACCTGTACTTCAGGAACAATTGCTGGATGATTAGCAGGTATCATATGAATAGTTGTAGTATTAGCATATCATATCATATGAATATCGTCCTCCAGTGCACCTGTCTGTCTATTATTCTACACCACTGGTACACCTGGCACATTAGCACGGGAACCTGGGTCAGCCATCAACATTCCAGAGTGTATGACATATCTGTAAGTATGTTGCTATATAGACTATGTCAATATTTAGTGTGGGTCAGCCATCAACATTCCAGAGTGTATGACGTATCTGTAAGTATCTTACTATAGAGACTGCAAAATAAAAAGGTAAAAAAAGCAAATCTAAAGGTTTGCGCAATGTTTGCAGTTGAAACAACTGGATACGATAGCAGTTGGGATTGCAGCAAGCTAGAAGACTTTGTCCAGAATGGCAAAATTACTCAAAGAGGTTGGTGCTTGACACATGTAGGGTGATATTAATGATAAAATGAAAAATGCCCATGATAGTAAATGCAACCCATTGTAAAATGTATGTGTGAGGCTCATATTAGGCATATTCCATACAAAGGCGTCCCTATTCAGTGTGTTTAAAAAAAAAGATCCATTTTGAAACTGGTCAGGAATCGCTCAAGGTGCACTTTTATAAGACAAATCTGAAAACACATCAGGACCAATGAATCCATCCTCACAGATGAATGGCGTGCCTACAAGAATCAACTCTCCCAGAATGGGTATAGGCAATTCTCAGTCTGCCACAAACAAAACTTTGTAAATCCAGAAAACAGTGCACATACTCAACATATTGAACCTGCATGGCAGACATACAAAAAACAAATATGGCGTCTCAGGGGGAAATCGAACCCCTCAGTCCCTCAAAACACACCTTAAAATGATTGAATGGTACTACTGGTTAGGAATCCGACATTGTAATGGTGTGTTGGGTAGACTCGTGCTTGATTTGAAAAAGCTTCAGAAATGACGGCAATGAAATGGTGGTTAAAGACTAGTATGTGAATAGTTTAATGCATGTTCCACATGCACAGTTAGGTTAGCTGGCATGTTAACATGCCCATGTATTAGGGTTTTGCAAAATTCATTGCTGAAATAAACTCTTGTTATTATAGTTGAAATTAGACTAAATGTTCCAGAAATGTAAAATGTACAGAAATAGGACATACATGATAGTGTAATGGCACTTAATGACATGTTCAGATGGTTCACTGTACTTTTTTTCTGAGGACCCACTTTTTAAGAACGATAGACCATCGCAACCCAATTATCTTCAGATGTAATATGCAACCACCAAATACTGCCCAAATTGTTGATGTTTTAGGCCATGGCTTCTAAAACTTTTCTATGTTGGGCCCCTTCAAACCATTCTACAATGGATCAGTAAAGATCAGAAAATATCAGTTTTAATGCGCATCCGAGAGTTTGGGGATATTATCGCATGCTGCGAGTCACTCTCAGCATAATAAGCTGTTCCTGAATATCTAAGAGAGATGTTCGTCTACGTTGCGTTGCAGACATTTGGATCCATAACACCGTGGACGTCGATTCCGATGTAAACATAGCCTATGCAAATAACTCAAGTCTTTATATTGTAGCCTAATTGTGGAGGTTTCTTTATTTGGAATTTAAATCCGCATTTTCCACATTTTTAAAAGTGTGATTGTTTGTGCTAAGGCTGTATTGGTGTTGTGATAGGCTATGTTGTAAGACTGTGAAATGAATAAATATCAGAACAAGAGGCTTTTGCGCAATAGGTGAAGAATACAGAAAGATGAACGATAATGCGCCTTTAGGCTACTGTAGTGGAGTTCGTAAAATAATGCGCCTTTAGGCTACTAGAGTGGAGTTCGTGAGACGGCTGCTTTTAACTGTAAAGAGTGCATCTACAATTGAAACTATCAATAGCATATGTCCGGCCAGTCTATGGATGACAGGGATGGTTCATTGTTGACAGCACGGTCTTTGAGATTTTAATCTTTAAATCTGCCAAGCTGAAGAGTTGGTATCTGGTATTGTTTGTGCAACTATACTACATGCAAAAATACACAGATTGAGTTATGACAAAAACATGACACCACTAGACTGTGGTAGTAAACAAACTAGATCCTAAAAGAAAGGTGCTAGCTTCCCTGGCTGAATGGTAGGCTAAGCTATTAGCCTACACAACATTAATTGAGACTTATGTTGGCGACCCAAATAAAATCTCCTGCGACCCACCCGTGGGTCACGACCCAGTCTTTGGGAACCAATGCTTTAGGTCAAAGGTAAGTATTCATGACACTGTCAGGAAACTATTTTGGTGTGTAATAGTTCTTTGTGACAGCTTAATGACAAGGCAAAACTGTACTACTGTAGTTGAGGTCAAGAAAAGTACTCATGACCAATTTATAATGGTGTCATGACAGTCAATTATTTAGACTCATCACTTCATATACCAAGAAGATAAGTCAGGCCAAACACAGTTACATGTCAAGTTCTCATGACAAACATGCCAAACACCTTGCATTTCTTTCTTGATTAATGTCAAGTTTGTCATGACAATATTGTAAACGGGTTACATTTTATTGGCTAATGTCAAGTTGTCATGAAGATGACACCCAAACAATGTCAACTTGACATTCCAAAAACCGAATAACACATTATGACAACAGTCATAAACATCAATAATGTCTTAAAATAAGTCAAATTTTTTAGTAACACTTTATTTGAAGAGGTCTACATAAGAGTGACATGTACCCGTCATAAGAATAGCATGACATGTGTTTGTAGAACTACTTTTTCTGTCACATATTAACAATTTTGCAACTTGCTGTTACTAGTTCTAAATGGACGGTTGCTATGGCCAAAGGCCAGGCATTAGTTGTATCACTCTCGTTGTCAAGCGGGCATATCCCAGGATTCTGATGTACCTTGTCTTTGAAGCATTGTTATTTTACTTAGCCTACTACCATCCAACTAGCTAAAAGCATTTCTGTCATATGCTAAATGTTGCTACGTTATGTACATCTGTATTTTACGGCTTGGATGCAACATGACAGTTCATTTAAAATTCACAACAAGTTTGGCGAATTAATATACAACTGTGATAAGGCCAAAAAATGGATCTACTTCATAGGTGTTCAAATAACATATGTTATTGCACATTATAAATTACGGAGGACAAGGGGAAAAGCAAAAACAAACTGCATCTTAATCAGATCATGGAGGGCAGCCACAGCTGATTGTATCACACAGGCAATTCATCCTTCTGGTCAAGGATGATGTGGTACTTGTTCTTCATCTTGCATTAGCTGAATAAAGTTGTCTGTACATGAGCTCTGATTTTATCAAAACACATACTCGGTCCATTTAGCATTTCTATTAGTCGACTCCTGTATGCAATTTCTGATGGTTCTTAAGATTTGAGCTTTGACTGAAACTCTTCCCACATGTAGTGCACTGATGTGGCTTTTCTCCTGTATGTGTGTGCTGATGTTGACTAAGATTTGAGCTACTACTGAAACTCTTCCCACATGTAGTGCAGTGATATGGCTTTTTTTCCTGTATGTGTGTGCTGATGTTGACTAAGATTTGAGCTACTACTGAAACTCTTCCCACATGTAGAACACTGATATGGCTTTTCTCCTGTATGTGTGCGCTGATGGATGGTGATCTTTGATTTAGTCCTGAAACTCTTCCCGCATGCAGTACACTGATATGGCTTTTCTCCTGTATGTGTGCGCTGATGGATGGTGACCCTATCTTAGTCCTGAAACTCTTCCCACATGTAGAACACTGATATGGCTTTTCTCCTGTATGTGTGCGCTGATGGATAGTGACCTCTACCTTAGTCCTGAAACTCTTCCCACATGTAGTACACTGATATGGCTTTTCTCCTGTATGTGTGCGCTGATGGATGGTGATCTTTGATTTAGTGGTGAAACTCCTCCCACATGTAGAACACTGATATGGCTTTTCTCCTGTATGTGTGCGTTGATGGATGGTGACTGCTTGCTTAGTCCTGAAACTCTTCCCACATGCAGTACACTGATATGGCTTTTCTCCTGTATGTGTGCGCTGATGGATGGTGACGTCTGCCTTAGTCCTGAAACTCTTCCCACATGTAGTACACTGATATGGCTTTTCTCCTGTATGTGTGCGCTGATGGATGGTGACCTCTTGCTTAGTCCTGAAACTTTTCCCACAGTCAGTGCACTGATATGGCTTTTCTCCAGTATGGATCCTCTGGTGAGTCTTGAGATGATCCATCCTAGTGAAGGTCTTTCCACATTCATTACAATGATGTTCAATTTCCACAGCATGTCTCATCTCATCGGTGTTGCTTTCTTGATGATTTTCAAAAGAAGGACAAGAAAACAATTTGAAATACTCTATAATTATTATTATTGTAATTGATGTTCATGCATCAATATTTCCTCGAGACAAAACACTAATGAGTAACTTACCGGTAGGAGAAGAGTCTTTCTGTCCATATTCTCTTACATCATATTCCTCCTCCTGTTTGATATCCTTCACTGAAGACGTTTCTTCTTTGCAGTTAAATGTTAGTGATGTGTGTGTTTCAGTCTTGCAGTCATGATCCAGTCCAGGCTTTTCTTCTTCTTTCTGAACTGCAAACAGATGTTCCTGATGGAAATCATCAAACTCTTCTTCTTTTATCTCCTTCACTGGCATAGGCAGCAGTGTTGGTTCAGTGAATCCTGACATTTCAAACTCCATTTCTGTATTGTGAAACAAATCCAGTCAAACATTACATCTGAATTGCATTTGTAATTTACAATTACAATTGAAAGATTACACAAACAAGTGCCAACAGCATCCGTCTTATTTGTTTTCAAGTAGCAGGAAATTCACGCGTAACCGTCGCATGATGTGATTGGTCCGATAGAAGTTTAATTTTTCCAGCTTGCAAGCCAACGGAGAGTTAGACTACCCTGGCTGCAAAGGACATTTGCTGCCGCTAGGGTGCGTCTAGATTTCTAGGCTAGTCATTTGTACGTACATGTGCATTTTTGTCTGTATAAAGGTGTTTGTTTCTGAACACAAGGCCATACCACCACACCATCCAGAGAGCATGTCTGAACTGATTCTTATTCAGTTTTGTAATAAAATTGAGTTTTTCTAATACTGGAATCGCTGTGTGTTTTATTCCTTACACACCATCCTTTAGTTCCAGATTTTGCCCGTACACAATTACAGTAGGCTCAACTTGAGGGCAGAAATGATCCATTTAGAATGCTGAAGTATACTAGAGTACTGTCGCCTACAATGATCAGATATTTTTGACAGGCCTACCGCATCGCAGTATGGTGCAGTAAATGGCTGGAATGAAAAGCACATTGATAGCACACGCAGCTAACGAATAATGCAAAACCACCACAACAAACCATTCAGGGGTGTACTCTCTCTCTCTTGATCCATCACTAGGTTAGTCACTTTAGCACGTCTAATGTACGCATACTGTATGCAATTTCTGGTGGTTCTTAAGACTTGAGCTGTGACTGAAACTCTTCCCACATGTAGTGCACTGATATGGCTTTTTTCCTGTATGTGTGCGCTGATGGATGGTGACTTCTGATTTAGTCCTGAAACTCCTCCCACATGTAGTACACTGATATGGCTTTTCTCCTGTATGTGTGCGCTGATGGTGGTGACGTCTGATTTAGTCCTGAAACTCTTCCCACAACCAGTGCACTGGTGTGTTTTTTTCTCCTGTATGTGTGCGCTGATGTTTAAGGAGGTTTGAGCTTAGACTAAAACTCTTCCCGCATGTAGTGCACTGATATGGCTTTTCTTCTGTGTGGATACTCTGGTGTACCTTGAGTAAAGGCCTTTCCACAGTCAGTGCAGTGGTGCGGTTTCTCAGTTATCTTCAGTTATATGAACAGTCACAATATTAGCACCTGTACTTCAGGAAAATTGGCTGGATAATCAAATGTTATCATATGAATAGTTATAGTATTAGCACCTGTACTTCAGGAACAATGTCTGGGTAATCAGCAGGTATCAAATGAATAGTTATAGTATTAGCACAGGTACTTCAGGAACAATGGCTCGGTAATCAGCAGTTAAGTAAGCATAAGTATATATACACTGTTTTGATCCCGTGAGGGAAATTTGGTCTCTGCATTTATCCCAATCCGTGAATTACTGAAACACACTCAGCACACAGTGAACACACAGTGAGGTGAAGCACACACTAACCTCGACGCTCGGGGAGCAGTGAGGGGTTAGGTGCCTTGCTCAAGGGCACTTAAGCCGTGCCTACTGGTCGGGGTTCGAACAGGCAACCCTCCGGTTACAAGTCCGAAGCGCTAACCAGTAGGCCACGGCTGCCCCATAAGGCCATGATAATGTCCTTCAGTGCACCTGTCTGTCTATTATTCTACATCACTGGTACATTAGCACCTGTACCTGGGTCAGCCATCAACATTCCAGAGTATACAACGTATCTGTAATCATCTTGCTATAGAGACTATGTCAATATTTTGTGTGGGTCAGCCATCAACATTCCAGAGTGTATAACGTATCTGTAATTATTTTGCTATAGAGACTGCAAAATAAAAAGGTAAAAAAGCAAATCTAAAGGTTTGCACAAGGTCTGCAGTTGAAACAACTGGATATGATAGCAGTTGGGATTGCAGCAAACTCGAAGACTTTGTCAAGAATGGCAAAATTACTCAGAGAGGTTGGTGCCTGACACATGTAGGGTGATATTAATGATAAAATGAAAAATGCCCGTATAATGCCAATGATAGTAAATGCAACCCATTGTAAAATGTATGCGTGAGGCTCATATTAGGCATATTCCATACAAAGGCGTCCCTATTCAGTGTGTTTGAAAAAAAGACCCATTTTGAAACTGGTCAGGAATCGCTCAAGGTGCACTTTTATAAGACAAATCTGAAAACACGTCAGGACCAATGAATCCATCCTCACAGATGAATGGCGTGCCTACAAGAATCAACTCTCCCAGTATGGGTATAGGCAATTCTCAGTCTGCCACAAACAAAACTTTGTAAATCCGGAAAACAGTGCACATACTCAACATATTGAACCTGCATGGCAGACCAGTAGTGATTGAATGGTACTACTGGTTAGGAATCCGCCATTGCAATGGTGTGTTGGGTAGACTCGTGCCTGATTTGAAAAAGCTGCAGAAATGATGGCAATGAAATTGTGCTTAAAGACTAGTATGTTAATAGTTTAATGCATGTTCCACATGCACAGTTAGGTTAGCTGGCATGGTAACATGTCCATGTATTATGGTTTTGCAAAATTCATTGCTTAAAAAAGTCATGACTGAGAGTGACGGGGCAAGGAACAACTCCCTTCTATTTGTAGTGTTCTTACACAATGTAACATTCTTGTTCTATTTGTAGTGTTCTTACACAATGTAACATTCTTGTTATTTAGTTCTTTAAAAGTTTGATGGACAGTCTCTTTCATGGGGGATAAGGGGTTAATCCATGACAATCTCAGTATGTAATTGTTGGCCATCACTGAGCATAACACAAGTTATTTCCACTATTTTCATGCTTTATCATCACTAAATTCTCCCTGATCTACATTCCAAAAATATCCAAAATGGTGCATTATGAAGAATAAAATTCATATTATGGAGCTTCATAGTCAAATGTTTTATTTCATTAAAAGAAATAACAAATATGTATCTTTATCTGGTATAAATCCCATTAGGATCATCAAGTGCCCACATGGTCACTTGGGGGTCCAAATATAGGGTTCCAAAAGAATCACCTCTGCCCCCCCACCAGTGGTACCATAACCCTCAAATCAATTTTGGCGAGAGCAAAGTTCCCAAATATCACAAATAATCCTGTTTAGAATAAGTATGATCACTAATCGTGGTGCTAGCCGCACCCAAAAAGAGATACATAATTTTGGTTGACCCACCTCTCACCCAAACAGTAAGGAATGTTGATTCTGCCTGCAGAATTGTGTAGTACAAACTACAATGAACACACCAATTGTCAGCCTTCTATCACTATTATAAGAGAAATTATGGGCCTCCAAAAATGCCAACAAATGAAATGCAAAATTCCAATTTGTCAAAAAGGGGTGTGGCAATTTGAAATTCAAATGGACACCACGTGCACACTTTTGAGATATTCAGATTCCTTTGTTTGGTAACATAAGGCATTTTTTTGTACCACCTTTCAGCAAAATCTGAGAGGTGTCATGTACATGGGTGGCTGAGTTGGTGTGGAATGACCCAAAGGACATTTGCGGTGAGTCTAAGTGGTGGCGGAAGATGATAATTGTTCCTGAAACAGAAGGGAGGGCTTTGAAAGTGAGTAGTAGAATTTTAAATTTGATTTGGGACAGAACCGTTAACCAGTAAAGCTGAGAAAAAATAGGGGTGATGTGAGCAGATCACTTGGTATGAGTGAGTAGTCTGGCTGCGGAGTTCTGAATATATTGTAGTCTTTGAAGTGATTTAGTGGGGAGGCCAATAAATAGGGAGTTGCAAGATGTAATGAAGGACTGAACCAGGGTCTGTGCATCAGTGGTAGAAAGGAAGGGGTGAAAGTGGGCAATGTTCAGGAGGTGAAAGAATGCAGTTTTAGTGAGGAGGGATTTAATGTGATGTGGGGCTCGAACCTGAGTGAGGGGCCAAGCAGTATGCCGAGGTTTCTGACAACAGGAGTGGATTTGACAATTGTACCATCAATGTTCAGACTGAGACTATGAGATTTGGACAGTTGAGATTTAGGCCTGATGAGAAGGATTTGGTTTTATCTGTGTTGAGTTTTAGAAAGTTATGTTGCATCCATAGCTTTAAGTCAGATAGGCAGTCAGTGAGTCGGGAGATGACAGTCGGGAGATGAGAACATTGGGGTTGACCATGTCAAATGCAGCGCTTAAAGGTTGTATCAGCGATTTTAGGCCCAAAAAAGGCCCAAACATAAATGATCACATTCATCTAATCTTTCCTAATGATCCGCTAGCTGCCTGCCCCATCTCTTTTTTTTGTTTGAACATCGAAAGAAGTGACGTTACCCCGCTATCGCTGGTGCAACCTTTAAGTCGAGGAGGATGGGAATGGTTGCTAAGCTGTTATGAGTAGACAGGAGAAGGTCACTTATTACTCACAGGAGTGCAGTCTCTGTGCTGTGACGTGTACAGAAACCAGATTGGAAGTGCTCATACAGTATATTGCATGGGAGGACTGGCCATCTGGCATACCGGGCATTTTCCCGGTGGGCCAACACACCTTTTGGGCCGATAGAATAGGCTATATAAATAATTTTGGCCAACGATCGGCTCGAAGGAAGGACATTCAGCGGCCCATTGGTTACATTTCCATATTGACACTTGACTGATCCAATAACAGCTCACGTCAGGCCCCACCCCTCCCATTTTGGCTCAGAGCCAGCGTGAATTATGTAGCCTATAACCTAACACATTGGAACTGCGTGAAAATATTCGAATCCAACTATTCGAATATTTGAAGATCACGACTCATCCCTAGTCAGGACACTGCATTGCTATTAAGTTCAGCCGGACATATTGCATGATACAGGCGACAAATCAGGCGACATTCGAAGGGCGATCTAGATATCTAAATACACAATGAGAACCTGGATTCAGAACGCAAACAAACATGTTTGGTAGCAAGTGACTGCTACGCTAAACCCCCACTAGAAACCAAGGTGAACACATACAGGGCTCACAATAAAACGGTCGAGCAAACACATTGTTTAAGACACTATCAAACCACATCACAAAGATGAACTTCACCCAAGGGTAGGCTACTTACAATTTCAGGTCTCTTTTTTTGTCAAACTCCCTTTTCTTCTTCTTCTGTTACTTCGACAGTCGCTTCTTGGGTCTCTTATTTGTCGAGTGATCCATGATGAATGCAACAATTGCCTTGCAACTGGCTGTTTATATCTAGCCGTCTCATGTTTGGGGGTGTGTCTGCCGTAAAGCATTTTCGAAACTACAATCTGACTACATTTTCGAGGATTTACCCGGACCGGGTCCAGAAAGTTGCATATTCATTTTTTCTGCGGAGAAGCGATAGGGGGAGACGAAGCACCCACCAAATGACCCAGAAAGTAGAACCATCAGAACGACTCTCAACCTGCATAATTAAGGTCATTTTTGCTAAAATTGTTGCATAGGGCTTTGGGTAAATTTGAAAAAAATCAAAATCAATTTTGTCTTCAAAGAAGAAGGAAAGCATGGCACTGCTCAGGTGTTTTGGAACTGGCAGTCACAGGATGACACAAGTCAAGTCATATATATATATATATATATATATATATATATAGAGAGAGAGAGAGAGAGAGAGAGAGAGAGAGAGAGAGGCAGAGAGAGAGTGCATTTCATACTGGAGATGAAACACTAATTAGTAACTTACCTGTAGGAGAAGAGTCTATCAGCTGATGCTCTCTTATATCAGATTCTTCGTCCTGTTTAATTTCCATCAGTGGAGACTTTTCTTCCTCCTGTTTAATTTCCATCAGTGGAGACTTTTCTTCTTTGCAGTGAAACATTGCTGATGTGTGTGTTTCAGTCTTGCAGTCATGATCCAGTCCAGGCTTTTCTTCTTCTTTCTGAACTGCAAACAGATGTTCCTGATGGAAATCATCAAACTCTTCTTCTTTTATCTCCTTCACTGGCATAGGCAGCAGTGTTGGTTCAGTGAATCCTGACATTTCTGACGCCAGTTCTGTGTTGTGAATCAAATTCAGTAAAGTATTACATTTGAATCACATTTGTACTACAAGACTGAAGATTAAATAGAAAACAAGTGCATAGTTGTACTGGTAGTTGAATATATATACTGTATATTATAAATAATGGCATTACTTTTTTTCAGTAACGAGTAATCGAATTGATTACTCTTCCCATTTTAATAACGCCTTTACCGTTACTGCCAAAAATCCGGCGCGTTACTATAATTGAAGCTGTTATTTTCATCAGACGCTGAGCAGAGGCGCAAATACTTTTTCCTTGGTTAGCGGGTAGTGCACGAGACAAGCGCATAAATGCTGAAGATTGGCTGAGGTCGAGTAAAATCTCATGGTAAGCCAATCAGAGATAGAGTTGGGCGGGTGTTCGAAAGCATGCATAGTCGGACACACAACGAACAGTAGAATCGAGTCAGTCAACTAAAGACACAGGTATGGCGAGCCCAATTAATCCAAAAGTAGCCTTCTCTAAATGGAAGTATTAGCCACGACTTTCCGCTCCAATAAAGTAAAGGAACGAATGTAGGCCTAATTGTGAAATGTACATTATGCCCTGGGCAAAAGTGCCTATCCACATGGGTGTCAAGTAATTCAAACTTAGTTAAACGTATTTCAATGTTGCATGCTTACACAAAATAAATGGCCAAGGCCACCGAAAGAGGAGACAGTGCCACAAAACTTAAGCAACTGAAGCTTGATTTTAAGGCCCCACCACACGTTTAGTCTCACAGACCGAACTGAACAAACTGGTAGCCAGGTATGCAGTGGAGGATACGCTGCCATATAGACGTGATGGCTGGGAGTACGTTCGGAAAAAATGGATTTTACGCATCGCGAACGGAACGCTTCAGTTCCTGTCAGAGGGAAAGGGTCAGAGGAGGACGTTCAGTCATACATTTTGACATGGACAGCCAGATGCCACCTGCACTTCGTTGGAGTTTACCTCGACTGGAAACCACACAGCTGGATAAACTGAGGTAATATATGTTTTTACATTGGTTGTAGTTATGGTTAATCTTAAAGGAATTATCCGGAGTAAAATGCACTTTAGATCAATTTACGGATGATTGGGAGTACATACGTTGAGTTGACATCAAAATCATGTCATTCGGATGTGTTTTGAGAAAGTTCGATTTTACCGTTTTTAATCAAAACTTGGAAGTGACCAGGGCAAGTCATTTTGCCGCCACAAAACGCTATTTTTATACCTCTTCTACAGTTCCAAACAACATTACTCTTACGTGGTAGTGAGTAGAGGGTCCCTAAAGCCAAACCGAAGTATCCCGAGGTCTTTATGTGGTCGGATAGAGAAATGGAAATGTTGCTGCTGCTGCTGGCGTCTTTAGGGGAAAGTCCGTAGGAGTCGATTGCCGAGTGTGGAGTAACACGCACTGGAAATTCACAATTTCGTCGCCGTTTTTAAAAAAAAAAAAAAAAAAAAAAAAAAAAAAAAAAATCACCTCAAACCTCAATTGTGAAAATCAGACAAAAGAGTCAAGGATCATTCGCATGAACGCATGTCCAGCATTGAACTGGTGGTGGCGCTAGTGTGTTCAATGTACTGTATATACATGAAAATTGCTGTGAGTGATTGGGACAGTGTCCTAACTAATGGTATCAAGATTTGTTATGTTAACTCAAAGCGTCACCGAGATGTTAGCCCACTTCCTGTTTTGCGGCTTCATCGCCATATTTTATTGGCTGTCACGGGCAAACAAAGTGGAAATTGAAAAATCTGGCAAGTATCTTGTGTGCGGCTTGGTCTGATGGTAAACTTCGCCAAGTTTCGTGAAAATCGGATGAAATTTGTGACCGCTGAAACTTTTCGTAGAGTTTGGACTAAATCCAATCTGGCGGAAGCCATCTTCTACGTCACAAAACAATAACAATGACTAGCCTCCTGCTAATGCCCCTCGTGGCTTGAGAGAAACGCGTTCCTTTAGCAACTCATTCGTACATGTTGTACGGGTGGGTGTACAATGATTTACGAGTAGGGATCGACCGATATTAATTTTTTAGTGCCGATACCGATTTTTTTCCATCAGCTTTAGCCGATGACCGATACAGGCTGCCGATTTTCTTGAGCCGATATTTGGAGCCGATACTGCTTTTATTTTGCTCCCTCAATTTACATCATACAAATGACACATAATTACACAAATGATGATAACAAATGTTATAAGTCTCAATTTAAAAAAGGACCATTTATTGAACTTATGGATGGGTGCACTGGATATGGTTAACTGTGCAAAATGCTTTCATCAACATCTTACAACACAGCCTTGATGATGCATTGCTTGCTGACATATTATAAGACATAATTCAAGTCATCACAAAATGTCCTTTGTCAACACATTTAAATAATTTAAAAAAACAATAAGCCTGAAAAGTAGCTATTGAAATAAAGTGCTTGATTTGTCATTTTAGACTGCATGGTTTCAATTTTTCTATGTCTATATTTTTCTAAAAAAAGCTGCCAGATTTGTCAACCACAGAACATAAATCAGCAGAGGAAAATAATGTGGAAATAACGTGGTGTCAGGTGTTTCTGTTCTAAACGGCATCAACGTCAAAAGGTATAAAAACGTATCTCTCAAAGTTTTAAAATCTCTCCTTCAGGTAGCGCAACACTCTCATATCGCTGTGATGCGTGTGTCCCACTGAGTGAGACAGACCAGACGCACACACAAACTTCTGTTTGGTAGCTGACGAACCACCATTGAACTGGATTGATAATGATAACGTTAGCAAACGGCTCTAAACAAGTAAGGCATACACGGTACGTGTACGGTATGTCTAGTACATGATAAACGTTAACACAAATGTTTATTCAACTACACGTCTCTCATTATTAAACCTCTGATATCACTGCGATGGCAACTCCGCCCGCTCGAAGGAGAGGGGAGGAAGACGCACACACCACACGTGTCCAAAACTCAGCCAGGTGGTCGCTGAATAAAACTCCCACAAATATCTCGGAACAACGTCGGCATTACTTAATCATATGATTGACCAGTGTTCGTAACAGCTACCGCTAACGCATGCATACGGATAGCCTACAACTTAGTTATTTGCAGCTCCCTAAATACAATGGCAAGCATGTTTTATAGAACAGGCATTCAGAGAGGGAGACACACACACACACACACACACACACACACACCACACGCGTCCAACACTCAGCCAGGTGAATAAAACTCCCAGCTGAATAAAACTCCCACACCACGGAACAACGTTGGCATTAGGCTACTTAATCATATGATCAGTGTTTGTAACAGCTACCGCATGGATAACCTACAACTTAGCTATTTGCAGCTCCCTAAATACAATGGCAAGCAGTTTTATAAATGATCATTAAGCATTAAAAAAGTAGCCTACCTATCCATCATTCGTGTTTTCCATTTGGAACCACAAGCTTCCACCTTCAAAGTGTATAGAAATATTTCAGCTAAGTCAAACAGTTAAAAGATGCTTTGAAAGTTTAAAGTTTAATGTTGTCTTGAAGAGCAGGCTTTCAGCACTCTGCTCGTGGGGGAGTGGGGAGTCTGCACGTGAATTGCAGCGTCTCCATCAACACAGAGCTGCCGGCCGATATATCGGCAATCCCTATTTACGAGTGTAATGGAAAGGACCATAATGTGACGTGAATGACGCAGAATGATGAGGTTTTCACTGGGAAAAAGGTTTTTCCGAAGCCCATGAACGCTAGATAACTCCCTTTCTAACGTTTGACGTAATATGACGCTATTATGCCTGTCGCACAGTAGGGAGATAACCGTATTGTTTGGATAAGAAACTAAGTCCTGCCAGCACGGAAACTCATGAACAAAGCTATGTAGCCTACAATACCACTGTATGTTAAGTTGAAGCAAAAAACGGCACTAACGTTAATCATTTCAGATGTTTTCGATGGATTGACTGTAGGTCGGAAAAGTGGAAAGACGAAGGCTATAACTTTTTTGTTTTGTTTTACCATGATTGTGTTTGAAAATGATCATGTCTGGTAGATTCAACATTAACACAACTTGATATCACTTGTTAGGATGATATTAATAATAATACAAAAATAAATGTTTAACTTTGATGACATTGAAGGTGAAGGAAGTGTGAGAAGAATTTCTATGTGAACCATCTATTATACGAGTTACAAGATTCAGTTCGATGGCTAACGTCACAAAGTTAAGTGCGAGTCTGCGCAGTACGATGGCAAGCCACGGTCGGTTGTCCGGAAGAGGAAGTGATTGGAAGCAAGCGAGTGGAGTGCGGACTGGCGGTTTGTTTGTATCTCCAAGAGATATTTTCTTTATTTTTAAAGTTTATTTGGCGGTTTGTTTGTATCTCCAAGAGACATTTTCTTTATTTTTAAAGTTTATTTGGCGGTTTGGCATAATCTGATTTGTGACTGGGTCTGGATAGTATAATGGAGGATGATGATGGGAGTGAGGATTGGTTAAAAAGGTCTAGAGGAATGGAAAAATCAAGGTTATGTACACGGTAGAGGGAGAGGAGGATTAAACAATACTAGGACTAATGGGGCTGAGGGAATGGGTAAAGGACCTTCGAAGAGGAGTATTGATGATGTATCTGATGAAGTAGGTAGAGATGTGAGAAGGAAGTTAAGCGAAGTGATAAGTAAAATTGGTTTGTTTTCATTAACAAGTGGATTGAAAAAGGCAGTAGGAGACATAGAAATGGCAAAGATGTTACGGGATGGCAGACTACTAATTAAATGCAAGAACATCGAACAAAGAGAGAAGGCTATGAGATTGCAGTCGGTGTGTAAGAAAGAAGTGAGCGACGTACGAAGCTTTGTAGGTATAAGAACAAGGGAGTGATATCAGCTTTGTAGGTATAAGAACAAAGGGAGTGATATCAGGTATACCAATTGGGGGAAAATTGGACAATCTCAAAAAGAATATTAAGGGAGGAACTGTAGTGGATATAAAAAGATTAAAAGCAAAGCGTAATGGAGAGAAAGTAGATAGCACTACAGTACTTTTGGAGTTCAAGGAGCAAGTGTTGCCAGATAAAGTGATGGTGGGATATTTGAGTTTTAGGGTGTGTGAGTACATTCCTCCACCAACTCGCTGCTATAGATGCCAAAGGTATGGTCATATAGCAAATGTTTGCAAAGGGAAATTAAGATGTGGGAAGATGAGAGCACGAATATGGGAAATGTGGAGAGGGGGTTGAGAGGAAATGTTGTAACTGTGGTGGGGATCATACGGCTGCGTATGGGGGGTGTCCTGTAAGCAAAAGGGCAGTGGTGGTGCAGCAGATACGGACAACACAAAACATTACATATGCTGAGGCTGTAAAGGTTGTCAATATGGAAAGGAAAGAGACACATGAGATACCGGCAACTCAAGGTAGTGGTGCTGAATGCCAAATGCCAAAGGCCAAAGGAGGATGTGATAAGTACAGAGAAATTGATACTGTTCTTTGCCTATGTGGTTAATTGTTCTGATCAAGCTAAAATGAGAACTGAGAAAATAAAAATAATTGTTAAAGCTGCTGCAACATTTTTGAATGTGGATAATTTATCATGGGAAAAGATACAATCTGATCTTATACAGGGTGAAACAAGTGACCCATCATTAACACCTGTAAGAACTTTTTACAGTGGAATGCAAGTTAAAAGGTTTTATTTATAATTTAGAGGTTAAACCAGATGTAATTTGTATTCAGGAGACATGGCTTAAACAGTCGTTAGATTTATTTGTTATAAAGGGGTATTTATGTATTAGAAGGGATAGAGTGGAGGTAAGTGGTGGAGGGTAGGGGTGTAACGGTACACAGAAGTCACGGTTCGGTTCATACCTCGGTTCGGACATCACGGTTCGGTACGAGTTCGGTACAATGGAGGGAAAAGCAAAACAAAGATGCAGAATGCATTTTTTTTTATTATTGTGCATGTGTCAGGCTGTACCACCTAGTGTCATACAGTCTCTTCCCTGAGCTATCTGCAACAGCCTGAAGTGTGTAAGATGTAGGCTAAACAGTACAATAAGTACCCAGACTCGTGTAACTTGTAAACAAAATAAGACAATCAGCTATAAAACTGAAAATAGGCCTACAGCATCTCTTATTTCTGAAAGTGCAAATTACATAGAATAGAATAATAATTTTTAAAAATCCACTGAAGCAAGACCTTCAACGTCTGTGTTTAGTTGTATATGGAAGGGTCTACAATTTGCCTCAATATATTTCAGTGTGTGTACAGTAATAATCTAGCCTACTAACTGTGAAAATATCACACTATTTTGCCTTCTTTTAAAAAACGAAATTGCTCCTTTCATTTCATAAACAGGCTACAACTAGAAGTCACGTGACTTTGCCCTTCAACGTTAACTCACTGTAGCATGGTTTGTTTATTAGCCTGGTTAGCGTTGACACTTTCTGTTACTGTCCATGCACTTAACACTACCAGCTCCTCATGTGAGAAGTTACAAGTTACCCCAACATAAAGGTAATTACCAAGCGATTTACATAGCTTTCTGTCATTACGAAATCGTTTAATTTAAGCCATAGGTTTTGGCCCTATTTGTATGTGTATACAAAGGCTTGTGAAGCGCAGGGGCAGTTTTTTTTTTTCTCGTTTCAGTGATTGGTAGCCTATCATCTCTGGGTGTTGGCTTTGAATATTTGTAGCAGATAGCATGTTATATTTCCACTCACATACCCAACAACTGCTGAACAACGCCGACACACAGTTTCATCTTATCCACCACTCTCTCGCTCGCCTGTAACTGAAGTTCTCAAACTTGCGATCTTAAAGAGACCAGCGGATCCTCTAACTCTTGTGGGTCGCACCTTAGTGCTGCTATCTCTGCCTGACTGACTCAACCGACTACCTGACAAAAAAAAAACATAGGCGCCAATCAGAGCTTCAGAGCTAAGGCGAGGCTACAGATTAGCGTTAAAGGTCTCATTCACTGAGAAACCGTTTAATACTTGTTACTTTCGAAATACTATAGCTCACTCCAAGTTGCATATGCATGCTGCACGTGAAAATTATCTTCTACCCCCATTGCCCGCGTTTAGCCAATGAAAGAAAATACACGGAAAAACAAAGCGAATCAGAAAGAGCCCTTCCCAATGACGCCGAAGGGAAACTGATTATTCATATTCCTACAGGAAGGCTGGAAGATTTTGCGGCTAGGGGATTGTCTCTCTGCAGCTAGTAGGAGCTAACAGCAAGTTGCTAACATGGTGGAAAAAAAATCGTGCCTGTGTTATTTGTGGCAATAACACATCAATGTTGCATGTCTTGCCTTAGAAACATGAGTTGAGGAAGAAATGGTTCGGATTTATCGTTGGAACACCACCACCGAAGTAGAGCAACATTAGTTTTGTGTTCCAATCATTTCGACCACACTCACTGCCTACAGTTAGAAAGTGGTTTTGCATCGATGTTCTGAAAACCTGGTTCTGTACCGTCATGACGATCGACCACCAGCTCACAGGCTGTAAGTACAAACAAACTTTTCCACCTAACGTCTGTTACAAAATAGCATGTTCATATTCTTCACGTTAGCATGCATGAAAAGGGTACAAGCTAGGCTTAGGCTAGCCTATATTACAGGAAGCTACACCAGGCACGTAACTGAAGTGTTCTGTTCGCGACGTGTAAAATCAGAGAATGTCTAATAGGAAGGGCTCTGGTAAAATCCATTAGAGGAATGGTCTATTTTCCCGAACGTAGCCTACAGGACACTAACACGCCAGGTGTAGCTACTTCCATTGATTAGGCCTATTGGAAGCTAACGCGAACGGAATGCTTCAGTAACGTGCCTGGTGTAGCTGCACTCATAAGAAACTGACCTCACTACCCAGAGATTTAGCTTGTTGAACCTATAATCTTCTAACCTAAGCATTAAACCACAAATAATATTAGCAACAATATTTTATGCTCAAATAAGTACGGGTATTGTTCTAGTCTAAACAGGGAAAATCAAAAACACAATACCTGTGCACTATTAGGCTAAGTTGCTATCACTAGAGCTCAGGTATTTACACTTCAGTCTAATTTATGTCTTCTTGCCATTATTACATTGACCTTTGTAGGCCTACAATGATGTTTTGTTTGATTACTTGCTGTTTACTTAGTGTTTTGTCTTCCAGAGCACATCCTCATGTCAGGCTACACAGCTGTCTAGCCTACATTAGGTCATCACGTTAGAAGCAAAGGTTTGTGATCTAACTTTTATTGTTGTGCTAGTTAGTTTCTAGAAGTCTTTTTCTAGTAGGCTAATACAGGTTCTTATGTGCTTGTCAATGTTTGGGAAAGTCAATTCATGGGTTTCTTCAGGTCACTTTCCACAGGTGTATAAAATCAAGCACCTAGATTATGAATGCAGACTGCATGGTGCTTGATTAATACACCTGTGTAAATGGACCTGATGAAACCCATGAATTGCATAACAGATAGAATTGATATTACCGAATGTCTTCTTGTGGGTGTGCTACTTAGTACATCATACACCTTACCACAGTCACTAAAATATTTTTGTTTCCATTGTGCCAGTACAGTTTTATGTGAGATAGTGAATGTCCTGTGTACTATTAGTATCTTGTAACTTGACAGTAATACACATTTATTTACTTTAGGTACCCAAACAGAATACTTCATGAAAAGTATGAGTATTGATACAAGCACTTCGGAAGCATGGGGGCCTGCTACCTCTACTGCCATCAAGCCTGTTCATCCAAGGCCAGCTAGAAGACCTCGGGTTGATCAAGAGGAGGAGGATGAAAGCGACATCTCCACAATAACACCTGATGGCTCCACCTATGGCCCAGCGCAATCAAATAGCAATGTAATAGAATCATCACAGCCAACAAATGTGTTTTGTGTGTTGTCCCTTCGGATCCCCAGGACAATACAAGCCGAAACAACAACTCAGACCTTTTTCCCTAAATAATCCCAGCACCATCTTACAAAGGATCTGTAGGCTAGATGTCTGCATCGTCTGGCAAAAAGAGGACATTGTTAATTCTGTGCATAGTTTGGATGTTCTTGTTTTGTGTTTGCATTATTTTAATAGACTGCAATATTACTATTTGTCAGTGTTTCACGGACCTAGCAAAAAAAAAAAAAAACAGTAGACCTACTTCAACAGTATATTACACAATAGGCCTTCTTACTGAACCACCTTGCTTATTGTCTTTGCACCTTGCTTATGGTGTCAGAGGATTCATATGATTTAAACTGGCATAGGTTACATCAGTGTTACAGAACTGTTTGGATTTACATACAAGTTGGTTCAATATTGCAAATAACTCCTCTACTATATTTTACCACATCTACTTGTGTAACACTTGAGATAGCTTGCGGACCACACTTTGAGTACCACTGCTGTATGTAAATATAATAAAGTTATTTATTGAAAATTGACCTGTTTTGTATATTTGTTTTAGGAGTTTCATCAGTTTTTGTCCCTTTTAAGCTAAAGGTTTATCTTACCTTTCATATCTTCTGTCTCACAGAGGGCCATAGTCGTCATAGTCAAATGTTTAGTGCATTTTGAAGGGAGTACATTATGCAAAGGCAGACTGGTTCTAATCCTGGGTACAGGGTCATATAGACAACAGGGGTACTGGTGTTGCCCATTTTTCTAACCACATGAGCAATCCCCTTACGGAAAAGTAGTATAGGAATCTTATAGTATTTGGGACAAAATATTATAGTAATCTTATAGGAATAATTATTATAGGAATAATTGGGACATACTGTAGAAGTACTACTAATAACTATAATATCCTGTAACCGCTATAGTTTTTCTATAGTAGTCTTATAGTAGCCTACCTATAGTATGTCCAAATACTATATTATTCCTATAAGATTACTGTAATATTTAGTCCCAAAATACTATAAGATTCCTATAGTAGGCTACTTTTTCTGTCATACGTGACAGAAAACAACTTGAGTAGGCTAACCTCTGTCAATGTCAGGCTATCAAAGCCATAGTTCTCATTACCGGAGAAGTCTTGCAGCACACATTCTCTGCTTCTGTAGGCATTTTGGTACAATTCCAGCAAAATATAGCTAGGTAGGTGTGTTTGCATTTAGATCTATATATATATATATATATATATATATATATATATATATAGGGCTATGACCAAGTGGTCTTTCAATGATAGTATCATGGAATTCAAACCATAACTATCTATTCCGATAGCATTAGCAGGCTAGGTCAGTGGCTGAACTACATTTAGGGTGCTTACTGTACCTGTGTTGTGAAGTAAAATATCTACTAGGAAAATTGCAAAGACTTTTGACTGTGTAAAGAAATAGGTCTTTATTTTAAAACGTTTCCAAATGTTTATTACTTGAAAGCAAGATGACGATTGTCACAAACGTTTACCTCTTTTAGGAGATATTTTAAGCTGACAGGCAATTGTTACCATTCTATTAAACCAACGTTCACCGACAAACGATCTGGAAGCGGTTCGTCTTCCTACTCGGATACTAGGATCAAACACATGAAGTTGTATCTCCGAAGACATTTTGTGCAACAGTTTTGACTCGAGTTTTAGCACTGTAAAGTTGAATATGGAGCATAGCACAGGCAGAATCGGATGAGGACGCACTGGAGGAAGCGTCACAGTACTGTTAGCCAATCAGAGGTGAATTCATTAGCATGTCATTAATATTCATGACTAGAGTCGAAATCCAGTCGTTCCTTCCCGCCCACCTTCCCCACCAAACTAGAACAGCATGAAACAGACGCAGGACAGCATTTTTTTCACCAAAACCGGCTCATAGGGCATTCATCAATACTACAGACCACTGCAAAATGAATTAAAAAACGATGAGATGAGACCTTTAAGTGTCGCTAAAGAACTCCCGTAACTCTCGTACGGTAGGCTACTTAACAGTAATTGCGCATGACATTAATTAATCCGCACACGAGTTTTATGTATTTTTATACCGTGTATTCTCCGTGTAAATTCATGCACCGAACCGTGACGCCCGTACCGTTTCGGTTCAATACGAATACATGAACCGTTACACCCCTAGTGGAGGGTGTGCAACATTTGTTAAAAGAGGGATGCAGTTTAGAGAGTTTAAGAAGGGTGTGGATTTAGAATACAACCCCAAAACAGAAAAAGTTGGGACATTGTGTAAAATGCAAATAAAAACAGAATGTCATAATATACAAGTCTCGTAAACCCATATTTAGCAGCAAAAAGGACATAGACAACATATCAAATGAAAATGCATTTGGCATTTGTATGATGTGAATGTTACTATTCAGTTTTTGTGCATTTTTTCTCATAAACATTCTTCAGCCAAAAATAGCAAATGCTCAAATTTCATGTAATCATACCATACCATCACATTTTATTGGCGTTATGGATGTTACAAAACAAATATTTTCCATGGAATTGCCCTACAGTATATGTTAATTTTGTATTTGATGCCAGCAACATGTTTCAAAAAAAGTTGGGACGGGAGCATGTTTACCACTGTGCTGCTTCACCTCTTCATTTAACACAACTCTGTAAATGTTTAGGAACTGAGGAGACCATTTGCTACAGTTTTGATAATGAAATAATGTCCCATTACTCCCTGATATAGGATTTCAGTTGCTCAACAGTATGGGGTATTCTTAGTCATGCTTTTCATTATTATGCACCTAATTTGACAAAACTGGACTGTAGACAGGCCACCTTAGCACCTGGACTCTTCCTCTATGGATAAATACTATTTAAATATGTGCAGAATTCATTTTGGCATTGTTTTCCTGAAATATTCTAGGTTGTCCCTGAAAAAGACATTGCCTGGATGGCAGTATATGTTGTTCAAAACCTGTATACATCATTCAGAATTGATTGTGCTTTGCCAAATGTGCAAGATGCCCATGCTGTAGGCACTAATGCTCCTCCACACCATCATAGATGTTGGGTTTTGAACTGAGCACTAAAACAAGTTGGATAGGTTGGATACATGGATAGGCCCTCTCCTCTTTAGCCCAGATGAGTCCATGACAACCACAGGACCTTTTTCCATGTTACCGCAGTCCATTTTAAACAAGCTCAGGCCAGATAAGACTGTGGTATTTTCTGTATCATGTCTCAATACAAGTTTAGCTGTTACAATTTTGGCTGCAGTTTTTGAATTGAGTATCAAACTGGGCACATAGACAATGGCTATCAGAGGTTTTCCTGAGCCCATACAATGACAGGTCTGGAAACAGGTCTGGTGTTGATGCAGTGCCATCTGAGGTCCAAATGAACACGACCATCCAATTTGTTTTTCAGCTATTTCCCCTGTTTGCAAAGATTTCTCTGGATTCTCTGAATGTTTTAATAATATTATGTCCTGTAGATGATGAACTCCCTAAATATGTCACAATTTCATGTTAAGAAGCATTAAAATGACATTGTTTCATCATTTGTGCACACAGGTTTACACAGAGTGATGAATACCCCTACATCTTTACTTCTAAGAGACCCTGCCTCTCTGGGATGCTCTTTTTCAGCATTGTGTTACCCCTGTCCCAACTTTTTTTGAAACATGTTGCTGGTATGAAATTTAAAATTAACATATATTTTCCATGAAATAGTCAAATTTGTGATTTTCAACATTTGATTTGTTGTCTGTGTCCTTTTTGCAATTAAATATGAGTTTGAGATTTGCAGATTATTACATTCTGTTTTTATTCACATTTTACACAATATCCCAACTTTTTCTGTTTTGGGGTTGTACATTGTAATAGAAATATGGACAAATAGTGGTAGTATGGGTATCATTAATTTTTACAATCCATGCAGACAACTAGAAGTTGAGAATCTGGATAAAATGTGGGATAACTTAAATGGAAAAGGTATTTGGTGTGGTGATTTTAATGCTCACAGTACTCGGATAATTCTAATGGAAGTGTGATTGAGGAATATTTGGGTGAGAAGGGGCTAGTATGCTTTAATGATGGTTCAGGTACGAGAATAGCTATAGCAAGGGGATATGAATCTGCAATAGATCTGACTTTGGCTACAAAGACCATTTTCCAATTGCAATTGAGGTAGCAGTGGAGTTGATAAGTGAGAATGTAATGAGGGAAGGTAGGTGGATGTTAGAAAGAGCAGACTAGGACAAATTTAGAGAGTTCAGTGAATACAGATTGGGGAGTGTAAATAAGGATCAAAGTGTTGAGAATTTATGTAGGGAAATCAGCAGCAGCAGAAGCTATACCTAAAACTAAGAATAAAAACGTGACCAGATCATATCAGAATATGATTGCAAGCAATAGTGAGACAGACAATAAGGAAGGCAAAAAAAGTATACTGGGAAAAATTGTGTGATTCTATTGGCAGAACCACGCCAATACAACAAGTCTGGGGTATGATAAAGAAAATGAGGGGTAATGGGAGAGAATATGAGTATCCAATAATGATGGATGATAACAGGATTATTACTAATAGTAGAGACAAGGCTGAAGTTATAGCAAAGACATTAGTAAAGGTACATAGTGAAGCAAATTTAGATCAGGTAGAAAGGGAAGGAAGGGAAGCTACTAAACTAAGATATAGTGCTGAGTTGGATAATGATATTGAGGAAGGTGGTGTGATGGAGGTTCTATTTACAATGAAGGAACTGAATTGTGCTTTGAAGAAGGTGGGTAAATCTACACCAGGGAATGACAAGGTTTGCTATGCAATGATAGAAAATCTTACTTATAAAGGGAAGTAAAGGAAATAATATTGGCTCTTTTTAACAAAATATGGGTAGAAGGGGTAATTCCTTGTAGTTGGAAGGAATCAATTATTATTCCTATCAGGAAACCTGGTAAATATGCTAAATTGCTTAGTAGTTATAGGCCTATTGCACTGACATCTCAGTTGGGTAAGACCATGGAACGAATGGTAAACGATAGATTGGTATTCTATATAGAAACTAAAGATGCATTAAGGAATTACCAGAGTGGTTTTAGGAAAGGTAGAGGGACTCAACTGTGTTACTTGAAGATGACATAAGGAAAGCTCAGGTAAACAAAGAAACAGTTTTAGCTATATTTTTTGATATAGAGAAAGCATATGACATGATGTGGAAGGAGGGGCTTCTTATCAAATTATATCAGTTGGGGAGTAAAGGGAGAGGGGTTTATGGGTAAAATCTTTTTTTATCTGGGAGAAAAAATAGAGTTAAAGTAAATGGGGTTTTGAGTGAGGAATATGAGGTAGACAATGGCACTCCTCAAGGGAGTATTATTAGCCCATTACTATTTTCAGTAATGATAAATGAGATATTTAAAAATGTAGAAAGGTCTATTGGTGTAGCTTTATTTGCAGATGATGGAGCAATGTGGAAAAGGGGAAGAAATGTCAGTCACATTGTAAATAAGATGCAACAAGCAGTGGATACAGTTCACAAATGGACAATTGAATGGGGATTCAGGATAGATGTGGGAAAAAAAACGAATGAATTTTCTTTACCAGGAAGAAAATAAGTCAGGAGTTAAAGATTCAAATATCAGGTAAGGAATTGGAAAGAGTGGAGTGCTTTAAATATCTTGGGATATGGTTTGACAAAAGATTAACATGGGCAGTACATATTCAGAAGATGGTAGAAAAGTGTAAAAAGGTATTGAATGTAATGAGGCGTTTGTGTGGGGTGGAATGGGGTGCAACTAGGAGTGCTATGCATACAATATATATTGGACTGATTAGATCAGTGTTTGATTATGGGTGTGTTGTATATGGGTCCGCTTCTAAGACTGCTTTAAATAATTAGACAGAGTACAGAGTCAAGGTTTAAGACTATGTTGTGGAGCCATGAAGACAACTCCAGTGGCAGCCATTCAAGTAGAGATGGGGGAGTTGCCTTCAGAAGAGACCAGTGGGGTATACTACGAAGCACGTTCGACGTATCTAGGCTATGTAGACATATCGAGGCTTCACAAAGCCTTGACTCCGGGGTATACGTTAAGTGATACTACGATAGCAGTTATGTGATATATTTGTCAAACTAGGCTTTCAGCTCAGATCTCTGCCCGTTCTCGGAGTTGGGATGACTTTGGCCAATCGTGAAACGTGGAGACGCACAAGACCGCCTCTATTTAAAAACAATTACTTCCGCATTCAAGAGCGATAGCTTAATCTACACTGCGGTCATTTTTTGTGTATAACCTATAACATCAAATAAATCAATTTTCATCAGTTGTTGTATGGTATGCACGTCTATAGTGGGATATTTGCACGCACAGCACTATTAAAGCGCATTCGAGATCCAAAATGTTAGTAGAGGCGGAGCTCCACCTGTAAGATATATGACAGAATCCTACACGTGAGATAACTTTGTTTTTAAGACAATTGATTGGTCAGTGGGCGGTATATTACACGATTTGAGCTATAACTTAGCACATAACCTCCTCCCGACCAGGTTTGGTTGACAGCATAAGATACCATGATGATATAGCGACACTAAAACAGATCCACTTTCGTGTCACAGCATACCCTGGCTTTGAGCGCAACATACCTCGCTAACCCACTAATCGAGATTCGTAGTATACCCCACAGCTTAGTCTGGTATTTTGGGCAAACCTTAAAGGTCATAGGGAGGACCATTTCAGTCAATCTGCATTGGTAGAGTGTCAAGAGAGACATAATGGTACAAAGAGTAGTTTTGGGTGGACTATTAAACAGAAAACAAATGAGATGGAAATAGCCTCATTAGATCTATGTCCTACAGTAGTGTTTTCAAGAGTTCCTTTATGGACTCTTGAAGATCCTTTAGTTGATCTCATTCTCTTGGAAGAAGCTAAGAATGGGGATATAGATAGTAATGTGGTGAAAGATATGGGGGAAGGATTATAATGTAGACAGATGGGTCCAAAAGGGATGTGAGAGTGAAGGTGGCTTTTGTTATTCTAAAGTTAAAAGTAGCATCTCAAAAAAAGAATTAATGATAATTTAGCAGTCTATACAGCAGAACTAATTGCTATTTTAATGGCGCTCTCTTGGGCTGAGTGTAACAGGCCAAGTATAGTAATTGCTTCAGACTCAGCGTCAGCTCTGATGAGTATTCAGAACATAGATTCACAATCCAGACAAGACATTGTTATAGAAATTGTCCAAATGGCTAGTACATTAATGAAAGCTGGAGATAGTGTTGGACTTGTATGGATTCCTGCCCATAAAGGAGTAACAGGGAATGAGTTGGCTGATAAGTATGCAAAAAAGGCAACAGAAATGGAGTATATAAGTTTAAGCATTAAGTGTAGTAAAGCTGAGGTGAAATCAATCATTAAAGGAAAGATAAAGGAGAAGTGGCAAGTATTGTGGGATAATGGTCAGACTGGTAGGAAACTAGATATCCAAAAAAGAGTGGGGGGGAGTAGAAGTACTTGCAGAAATGCACAGAAGGAGAACATCATTTCAAGAATGAGATTTGGGCACACAGGGTTAAACAGTACATTATTTCTCTATATACTATAGAGCATGCTATTGAAGAATGCAGGCCTACTAGATAAATAATGAGAGACAGCAGTAATCCGTCAGCTAGAAGATGAAGAGATACATTTGGCAGTAAGAGATATTTTGCAAAGGAATTCTGGGGATTTTTGTTTTGGGTTTTTCTTTTCCTTTAGAAGAACAGGTTTAATAAAGATGATTTAAGTGTAGGGAAATATATTATTCAGACCCACACTCCATTTCAGAAGATGGCGGTAATGCAACCAGACGCTGTATGCCAACCGCCATAAAAACAAGAAGAAGACGATGGCAAGCCAACTGAAAAAAACGTTCAATTTGCATCAGTGCCCTCCCATTGAAAACGACGGAGTCTGTTCGTCCTTTTCTTTCACTGTCTATGATTTTACCCCGAACGCTTACCATGGAAACGAGCCTTGTGGATACTAGCTGGCACTCTATCGGTAGCCTGAAAGTTGCCCAACACTCACATTAACGACGGGACATCCCTACAGCTTTTAAAACGGTAAGCTCCCACTCACGTGTGTGCTGATATCTCTCCAGTGTCTCGTGGATGTGTTGCGACTTCAGGCATTCGAAATACGAAGGGAAGGTCTGCAGCGTGTCTCGTCAATGTTGCATTGTGTTTTGCAAGAGCTAGGCCCATGGATTTTAAAGTGGAAAAATGGAAACCTGCGAGCGCACCCAAATAGGCTACCGATTATCTTCATCCTTAATGTAAAACACATTTCTACACAGCTGAACACACGTCGTTTGGCGTGAGTCATTAACAACAATAGGAGAGTGATTTATCAAACTTTACCTGCATATGATAGTTTCAACTTTTAAAATCGTAAAACTCGTGTGATTTGTTATGCCGTTCCTTTGCTACCGGAAGCAACGTGAAACGAGCGACAGTAAATATTATTCCAATATGGCCGCCATTCGCTAATCCTTCAAAATAAAAGTCAGAATTTATTAATTCCTTTTTTAATTTATGAAGAACAAAATTGTTACCAAAGGCAAAGTTAAGTTTGAAGACATTTAAATAGAAAATACACCGAATGCTATATTATTTCTACCTTGCCTAGGGTTGAAACCAGGGGGTCAGGATTTGAAGGGTTAGCTTCAGCCACTTAGCATCATAGATATAGATAACAAAGGCTATGTTTCGTCCGCGCTGCTGGCCAATAGGCCTTTATCACGGCAGCTGAAGCAGGGCTGTTCAATTTCCTGTTGGCAGGCAAACCACAGGTGTTCCTAAAAACATTAACGAGGCCTCTGGTTGAAGGAACTGTGGCCGAATCTGACACTTAATTAGAAACACCTGTGCTCACACAGGAACAGGGCTGTTCACTTCCTACTTCGGCTGCCGTGATAAAGGCCTATTAAGGGCGATGTCTGCCCCTGTTGAATTTATCAGGTTTATCAAGTTGATTTGCTGACTTGTATCTCTCAAGTTTGTGTTGCTAACCTACCTAGGCTATGGGATTTAGAATGTAGGCCTAGTATTGGGTTTAACATCATTTAAATAGGATACACAACCCTTGGTCAACTTTTACATCTGGAGAGAGCTCCTTGCTAACTAATCCCGCTAGCTCAGGTAATGTCTGTCATTGGTGTAGCATAATGAATTGCATCCACATATCCTGACGCACTATGTGCAGCTATTATTCACTAGCCTAAAACCGTGAGCCTAGTGCGTCAGGATATGTAATTATTTCTTCCTTTATTATTTTTGTATACAGGGATTTTTTTTTTTTTTTTTAAAGGAACTGTATGTAAGATTGTGGCCAAAACTGGTACTGCAATCACTTTCAAATTACTGTAGAGTGGTGTGTATATATATATTTTTGTATGTATATATATTTTTTGATCTATATCACCCAGCCCTATGTGGTAGTGAAAACAATAAGTTGTGCATATTTAAAAGGGGGGTTAAATGAAATCCTTGTACTTTCTAGGGATGCACGATGATATCTAACCTGACTCTCGCCAGATGAATTTCGTTCCGCCTAGCTCCACTCCTCCATCTGGGATCAATCCATTGGAGTGGTGCTTCAGAAGGCTGGGCCTAATCAAAAAATGCTTGCATATGATTGGATAAGTCACTTGTCCGTCATCTATTGACGTGCTACTTCAACCACTCACATCGAAGCCAACCTGTGACGCTGAGAACAGTCTCACAGTCGCTTCTACTCTACGTCACATCTATGAAACTCCCGCCTGATTGGCTCTACCATACAATCTGGTGCCGAAATCACTCTCAACGGAACCGATCCCAGATGGATGTGAGTGGAGCTAGGCGGAACGAAATTCATCTGGCGAGAGTCAGGTTAGATGATATCTGCCTGAGATCGATATCTGCAGATAAAAGCTTCATAACTTAAAGCGGAACTTCACCAAAATGCATCCTAGGGTGTTTTTGTGAATGTACCCTAGTCAAAATTTTGTTTAAAAGCATAATTATGTCCTAAGCGCCACTTTTAAACTTGTCCGTGTTGTCATTTTCAGGTCAAATAGCCTTTTGAATATATATATATATATATATATACACATACAATAACGCATCAAATCCCAGAAAAAGTGTTTTTTTTTTTTCATAATATGGGCACTTTAATACGAGAGAGTTAAGTTATCTGTGGAAATGTCCTGTATAACAGGGCAACATTACTGTTGGTCTTTGTTTGCACACGTTCACTGTAGCTACATCTTCCATTTATTGAAGGGGGGTTGACTGGATTTTCTTTAATGCAAATGACTGAAGTCTGTATTCAAAGGATGCTATGAATGGGAGCAAAGCTGTGTTCCTAGATCCATATTTTCCCAGGTCCCTATGTTCTCAGGGCTCTGAATTCCCCGGTCCCTATATTATCAAGGTCCTATGTTCCCAGGGGTCCTATGTTCCCACTTTCAGCTCACAACCCCCACCTACCATCGTTTGTGAAGTTCCTGCAAGTATAGACCCTTTCAACAATAAAAACAAAAACAATGCTTGAACATTCTATTTGGGCCCCAATCTACTTCCTCTGCATTAAGATAACATATGGAATGTTAAAACGGAAGCCTTGTGGGGCCAGCACTCTCTTGGAACTCTCTTGAAAGGGTCCATAGTTATGGCCATGCCCATCTGAGGACCATCAGATGTGTAAATAGTGCTCATGCACGTCTCCACCCTCACCTGCCCTCCTCTGTGAAGGTTCTGAAGGTTGAGCTATGGCGATCTGTCTTATCAAGATAACATTGCTTGTTTTCTTTTTTTTTTTACATGTCTGCAGTTTGAGCTCTGGCTAGGTGATCTGTCTTATCAAGACAACATTGTTTGTTACAGGAGGTTTATGTATAACGGCTATACTATAGCCTACTTTACACCTAATTCTTACAGGAGGTTTATGTATAGCCTATATACAGTCAACATAGTATAGCCTACTTTCCTCTTGATAACATTGCTTGTTTTTTTTGTCTGCAGTTTGAGCTCTGGCTAGGACACAAGAGTACCCCCTGCTTGTTTATTAACGAGGATGGGATCTGTCAGGACCTCATTGAGCTGAAACACTTGAGCTCACAACCCCCATCTACCCTCCTTTGTGAAGGTCCTGCAGGTTGAGCTCTGCTCATGACCACCTGAGGACCATCAGATGTGGAGTTCCTGCCCATAATCCTTTGTCATGCGATTTCGCATTCCCTGCAGCTGGTTGGCTACGTTGAAAGCCCAATGGGCCAACTAGAAGAGTCCTTGTATCAACGCCTGTGATGTAACTAGCATATTGTCGTCATTTTCTTAATCGCTCTTGGACTGAAGCCAAGTTTGTCTGGGTTTATTTAGCAAAAGATGACTGAACCATCACAACTACCCATGTCAGAGAAGAAGGAGGAAGATGATTGTGATTATTTTCTTCAAGAGTATCTGTTTTCTGTTCAGAAAAAAGAAAACCCTGGACTGGATCATGACTCTAAGACTGAAGCACACGCATCAACTTTCAGGGAAGAAACTAATCTACAAACTAAAGATGAAGAGGATTCTGTTTTAAAAGAAGAAAATAATCTGGAGATGAAAAAGGATTCTGATTCAAGAGAATACGGGCACAGCGATGCTTCTCCTACAAGTAAGTAACTGAATAATTTTTCATCTTGAAAATGTTTTATTCATTGAATCTATCAAATTAATTGCAATGTGTTATCCATACAGACAACAGCATGACATTCAGTGTGCTTGGGTGAATGCAATTTATTGACAAACCAGCTTTAAATACAACTTGCACAGACCAGTGTCCTGTGCAAATTACTTGAAACAATATGATACAGATTGATAGACCTTCACTAACGAACAGACACACACTAACAGCAACCAGAGAATGAAGGGGGGGCACAGAGCTACAGACATAACAACAGAATTAATGCTCTATGGAGACAACAATTTTATCATCAACATTCTATAGCTGATGTTTTTAGGTCCCACATTTGAAGGTTTTAGAATATCTTACTGTCATAGATTAAAAAGAAAAAAAAGTATTTAAGGTTCTATGACACAGAATGCTCTGGCCATTAAATAGCCTTAGTTCTAGAAATGGCCTTAAATTAAACAAACAAACAAACAAACACTCTATGGAGGGATGAGAACTAAAGGAGAATCACCTTTGACTCACTTGTGCTTTACGTTTGATATTACAGATGTTGAGATGACCACATCTCACAAAAGTCAGAACACTGTGAGGAAGAATGCCTGCCAGGAATTGCATCCCTGTTTGAACACCCGAGAGAAAAAATATCAGTGCCCCCAGTGTCTCAAAGCTTTTCTTCAACCTTCTGTTCTTGCGTGTCATCAAAGAATGCACACAGGAGAAAAGCCTTTCCCGTGTAATACCTGTGGGAAGAGATACAGGTATAAGTCACATCTTGTCACCCATGAGATGAAACACAGGGGGGAGAAACCACACCAGTGTTCTGAATGTGGAAAGGCCTTTGTCACAATGTTCGAACTTAAGAGCCACCAGAGAACTCACACTGGAGAAAAGCCTTATCTGTGCACTACATGTGGAAGAAGATGCAGGACTAATTCAGATCTTACAGACCATAAAAGAACACACACAGGAGAAAAGCCATATCAGTGTACTACATGTGGGAAGAGTTTCAGGAGTAGTTCAAATCTTTTAAACCACAAAAGGATACACACTGGAGAAAGGCCACATCAGTGCACTATATGTGGGAAGAGTTTCACTCATAAAACAACTCTCAAGAACCATCAGAAGAAGTTACATTCTGTTGTTAAACCATAACAATGCTAAATTAAACAATAAGACCCGAGAGGCTGTAGGTTACAGTGATTTTACAACAGTTAAGGGGCGTTGTTAAAGGAGAATTCCGGTGTGATTTTGACCTAAAGTGTGTTGAAACAAGATACTGAGTGTGAACGTATGTCTCATAGCTCATCTGGGCTTGTCCCCTGCACTTAAAAATCTGGCGATAGTTGGCCAATGCTACCAACAGTTTTTCATTGGGGGTGCCTCGGGCATCGGCCTAGCCATGCAAATAAATCACTGTTTTACACCATTTACGAGGCTCAAAGTAGCTCCATACTTCATTGGTAGACTTCCGAGGGCCTTGACATTTAAATTGAGAACTTTGGAAAAAACACTGGTAGTTTACTTACAAGACGATTTATACAGACTATCTTCATGGAGTTTAGCGTTTGCAGCCATCTTGAATTTAGTCACGATAACTCGAGCGACGAGTAAGAATGAACAGGTATGATAAGGGATCAGATTCCAAAAATAATTCAGTGGAAATGCATGGATTCCAGTTTCTTCCAGTAGCAGCAACTGGAATCCATTTATTTAAACTGAGAAGGTAACACAAATATTCCACTATTCCACAAGGATAGGTTGACAAGTTAACAAAAACAGAAAGAAATAAAGCATTTGAAATGTATTCCACTCTTCCACAGAGGCATATTGAACTAATGTTTACATGTTTTTCAGTGTGGGTAGGCTCTCATATTGGTGTTTGGTGATGTATAGCCTACTCCTTTACTACACTCACTTCTCAGCAAACAAGGCATATAGGTTGATCATGTACATTACTGCTGTCATATACTGATCTTTCTTACATTAAATCATTTTAATTCATATTTTTTACTCTTTTATCCTGTCTACTTGCCCCTCATGGCCTCCTCATCACTAATTTCGGGCTCCTCATCATCATCAGGGACTGGCTGATCTGCTCAGAGGCGACAATTTGTACTGCATAGCCACACAGATCAAGCTGGGTTTTGTTATCAATATTTGTGTAATATTAACAAAGTCTATGAATCGCAATGTTGGATGATACAAAAAGGCTAATATTTTAATTAATTTAATAAGTTGCTTGTGAATAGGTTGACCACGCTAATGTCCAATATCACCCAATAATTACGCTGCTAATCATTGCTATCTCTTACCAGTTGACAAAAAAATCTGGAAGCTTGGCACATTTGGCAACATCCTCCTCCAATGCCTTCCTTTCTTTTATTTAACTGGCCTTCTCAGTCCCACCTGGCCTCTTTAAACCATCCATCCTCCCTGACGCTTATCGCTACGGTAGGGCCGGCCCGGCTATCGGTAGGCCTATCTGAGAAAACTTTTTGGAAAAGACGAGCTATATGGACCCAACCAACTCTTTTTGGGAGGGGAGAACTCCTTCAAATGGTAGGCTACAACCCATGCAGAGGCTGCGGTGTCAGGCATAGATTGCTGAACATGAGTAGGCGATCCTACTTTAAGAGAAGATGGACTAATGTGACATGTCAATATGTTTTTTCTTGACCGGCCCAAAAGCGAAGGGACACACCGGGAATTCCCCCGATTACAAGCTGAATTGATTAACATACATCTGAATCACTATGAAATATTTACAAAATGTCTCAATACAAAGTAAATAATGTCTTGTTTTTACATGAATCTCAAACAATTGAATGTCTATTAAACGTATGTCATTCCTTTTAAATAAGCTCAAGAATTAACAACAATTTTAAAACTGAATCATTCAGACAATCCAGAAAACACACACATGCAAAGTGCACTTCATGCAGAAACTAAGATCCAAATCATGATCTGATTCAATGGAACATTCTACATTACTCTAAAAAATTACATTTCCTTTGAATAGCATACATATAAATACAAATAAATGAATGGATGTTATTGTTCATTCAGCATGATTTTTCTGGGATTGATTCTGCATAAAGTTCCATTTATGAGCTAACAGACAAAAACGACTGCCTTTTCCCCTTTTAGCAGCTTTGCAGACTTAAATCACTTTTAATGTGCATGTCCACATTAAATCCATTCCACAAACGTTATCAGGAGAATACCGTAGCCTAAAGCCTAAACACTTACTGAGTCTCACTCATTTGATCCAAATAACAGAAATTGGCACATAGCCAATTGAAGAAGTGAACGGGACAACAAATGCTATGCTAGGTAATGCTATGCTATGCTAGGTAATGTTATGCTATGCTAGGTAATGTTATGCTATGCTAGGTAATGTTATGCTATGCTAGGTAATGTTATGCTATGCTAGGTAATGCTATGCTATCAATTAAGAATGCTCAACTCCGTCAGGTTCATTTGTGCAGTCAGCCTATGAATGTGAATGAAAATATGCCCTTCTCCAGTACCAACACTGGTTAGGGCTTCGGACGTGTAACCGGAGGGTTGCTGGTTCGAACCCCGACCAGTAAGAACGGCTGAAGTGCCCTTGATCAAGGCACCTAACCCCTCACTGCTCCCCGAGCGCCGCTCCGATCCGATTACCCACCCCGGGCCTGGACACCAATGATATTCTCCACTAATGAAATGTTATGCGAGACTGTCTGTTCTATATTCCAGTTGTATTCTGAAAATTATATAACCAATTGCTGCAAGTGCAAAGACATTACATGACTGACACCTCTTGGTTGTCACAGTTTAGGTGAACCATTTTTAAAATATTGTATGTAAACATGGAGCGCAATAAAGCATGACAGTGTTATATGATATCATCTCTATCCACCTAATTATCCCAGTGGTGTAACTGGTTGATTAACTCGCTCTGAAGCACTCTGAAGCTGGTGTAACCGGACATTGAGTCAGGTTAGGAATTTAGCAGGACACCAGGGAAGCCCTTACTTTTTTATTAGAGAGCGAGATGGGACGTGGATTATTATGAGTGGGAGCTGGGACGTGGATCCAGGATGAGCTCAATGCAGATCAAACCAGCTAATAGGCTAACTGAAATACACAACATGCCAGTCTCATGCCAGTTTCCTAGTGCAGGTGAGGAGTCGGGCAGCTGAGTTCTGAACAGTGTAGAGAGCATTACAGTAGTCCAGTTGTGATGTGATGAAGGTATGGATGACTCTCTCAAGATCGCTCTGGGGCAGGTAGGCTTTGGTCTTAGCTAGGGTTCGGAGGTGGATAAAGCTCTTCCTAACTACTGCACAGACCTGCTGTTCGAAGCAGACCTTTATTTCTTACATTGTGCGTTTTATTGTGAGACATGCGTTTCGTTTGGAGCGGCATACCAGGCTATCAAAAGCATACGATTTTCAGTTTGGTATGGGATTTAATTCACTTTTGGACTGTTTTATTATATAGCTAAATGTTGATACTGATGGGCACTTAAATCTAGGGTGTATCACTATAAAGTTTTGTGTAGTTGAAAAAGTGTTGGAATTTCCAGCTGTTTATTGTGAGACAAGGCAGTCCCTTTCACTCGTAGCCAAGTTAGCCTAAATTGAGTATTTTTTTTAAATTTATGGCAAGCTCAAAAGGGGGCGGCTAGTGATGGGTAGCTTTAGAGCAACTTGGTGTATAACAAGACAAGGGCTTTATGCCGCTGTTGTGTAATTTATTGTCTTTAATCATGTTTAGGCTACTTTTGTTCGGGACAAACAACGAAACAAGATCAATACAATTGTCTTTATTTATCATATGATGCATAAATAACCATAATATACACGTCTTCTCATAGGCTCCTCAAGAAATATGCACTGAATAACGTTTGGCTGTAGCCGCTGGATAAAGCATCCGCCCACCAACATGTACGAGCATGAGAGCTTGTGCCCAACACGGATTTTCGTGCACTGAGCTGGTTCCAAATGCTCCATGTGGCGCCATACTTGAAAATGGCGTATAACATGCCGAAGCTAATCTGCACGCTCTTGACCCCCTGGCTCAGTGAATCTTTTGACATGATTAGTGTGCGGCTGGACTAGGATGCAGCCCAATTTTTCAAGGTTAGTAAGCTATCTGCTTTTAATGTCTTTGTTTTACGACGGAGTATTAGGGCCACACATGAAGGAAAAAATATTTTTGCCATGACAAAATTAAACTCGACATGTCGACTTTAAAGTCACCATTAAACTCGACATTTCGAGAATAAAGTTGAAATGTAATATCGACTTTAATCTCGACGTATCGACTTTAATGTTGCCACGTCGACATTAAACTCAACATTTCGAGAATAAAGTTGAAATATCATGTCGACTTTAATCTCAACGTGTTGACATTAAACTCAACATTTTGAGAATAAAGTTAGTTTGGAGAGAGAACGACCGCTCGGGGCGATTGAAAGGGAGGACGAATGCAACAAGTGCAACAATGATTCAGAGTGTTCGAGTGCAACAATGATTAGACATAGGCCTATATCATGTGGACAAAACATAGAACATATTAACCTACGTTGCTCAGCCAAATACTTTGCTGTTAGGTCCTTATCACGGAGTTACAGGCGATAAATGCGATGGTCAAAAGTAGCCTAAACGTCATAGCGGTTTATTTATTTATTGTACCCATACAAAAATGTGATATATGGCAATATATGTAAAGTACATATATTATGTATATGTCAATGTATGTCTCACACATATAAGTCACATATATACACATACATGTCAAATATATTTCAGCAAAATTGGCCGTTTTTATATATGTCACATATATTTTCCCAGATATACAAATATATTACAAATATATGTCAGTTGCATATATGTTAATATATGATAAGTTATGTATTTGTACGCATACTAGGGATACCAATATATTGCAAATATATGTCTATGGACATATATTTGCACTCATATTAGGTTAATATAATGCAAAATATATGTAATGTTCTTCTATGTCACAGTTATAGAAATATGTCACAATATATGTATATTTCAGAAATATAACATTGTTGATGTTACAAAGAAAACACACAAAATATGTGTTTAACCTTTTATTAAAGTTTAGTTTTTCCACACAAACAGTGAGTAGGCTACACTCTACAGGTAGAAACTTTTTTCCCTGTATGGAAGTGGCACACATTGATTTGGCATGCAGAATGCCCTCAGTGTTCTCAGGGCAGCAGTCCTCACAAATCACCACCTGCAAACAGGGAACAGAGAAGATTAATATGCTGTAAAACACACAGAACATGAAAAGACCATCACTGAAGCACTACTACCTTCACATGCATCTTTAATAAACACACGCCTTGGCACAAGTAAGCTTAAATAAGGGCTATGAGATGAAGAACATGTAGCCTAATGATCCATAGGCCTACATCAGAATACTTTGACAAGATTTGGGAAAGATTCTTGAAAGATTGGAGTCTTTTAACTAATGCCCCCATTCAAGCTTTACTCAAAAGACTCTTTCAAGAATCTTTCCCAGATCTTGTCAAAATCTTCTGTTGTAAGGATGGCTTAACACTACCCTTCACAAACTAAAGATCCATTTAGGCCTATTAATGTTCACGTTAGCCTGCATGGTTATTAGCAGCCACTTTAAATGTAAGCTATAGCTAGGTTAGCTAACTTACTCACACCTGATATTTCATTCAAACTAAAACTTATATTCATAACAACATTTCAGACAGGCTTTTTGTTGGATATGATGTTAACTACCATTCTAGATATTTACCATAATGGTAAAGTTAGTTAATGGAAAAGTTAACATTAACAGCTAACATCGCTAACGTTGGCAATATTAGCTCGCTAACGTTATCGATAGCTAATTGATAAAATTAACGTTTGCTAATTCTAACATGATGGTTAGACTGTTAACAAACGGATTTGGTTAACATTACATTATAAAAACAATATTTTTCTAATTCCTGTTTACTAAAGGCCTTCTTACCTTGGATATGATGACAGCAGAGTTTGTACAGCTTACACAGTCAGATGCATGACAGGACAGAAAAGTGACGGTTGAAGTCACCGTGGGTTGGATTTCAAAAGTCAGTCAAGGGTGGGGATGGGTATTGCTGTGTGCATCGATATCAAGATCGCGATAAGCATCCGTTATATTTAAAGTAGCTGTGGCCTCACACATTTTTTGTATGCATATAGTGCAACCCAAAGTGCTCCACACAAAATGACACATAAGGCAAAAGATGCTGAGCAGCATAGTCGACATCATACCTGTGACGCAAAGACATAAACAAATTCACACTGTTCTCCATTTGGAAAATAAGTAATGGAATCTAGTGTATGGATATGTATGCCACCATATATGAAGACTACAAATATGTCTGCCACATATTCACACATAAAGTTCTCCATATATTTAGAAAATAAGTAGTGGAATCTAGTGTATGGATTTGTATGCCACCATATATAGAGACTACATATAACTCCGTCACATATTCACACATAAACTTCTCCATATATTTGGAAAACAAATAATTGGATCTAGTATATGAAGATATATAGCATCTTATATGGGAAATTAAAATATTTTGTATGCATGTATGGACATATAGCTTTGAATATATGTTTGACATAAATATTTGAATCACGTATATGTCCATATAAGTAAAATTATAAGTCCCTGTTATTTGACATATATGTTCATATATTGCCATATATCACATTTTTGTATGGGTAGGCCTATTATTAAAGTGTTGTTTTTCATCTAAAGGTTCAACTTCATGCTTATGCACTAGAGGCATACTAGGCGCTCTCCCCAATCCTAGACTTTCACGTTGCTTGTTTGTAATGGATGCAAAACAGCCTATTGCTGAATGTCTATGGAGGGACGAATGAAGCGGTCCTCCTGACCACCCCATGTAGGCTAGTAGCCCTACATGCACACAAAGTGCATAAATAAAGTGCATGCACACATATTCTCTCACGGGATCAAAATAGTATATATGCTTCGGCTATGTGTTTCTAGCCTCCTATACGTATTGCAGGTGAGACATGGAAAAGCAGTTTTAGAAAAATGAGTTTTGCCATGTTATCCTGGAGAGTGACGGCCTGTGGGTCATGAAGGGCAGTTATTTGGATGTGCAGTGGCCTTAACCATGTAAAACAGAGTGAAATAACATTTTGTATAGAAACATTATATCATTGGATACATATATTTTTCTAGCTATTTAGCCTAAACGGCATAGTGCATGGCATTTCCATTACCGCGAGACAGCACTTCACGATGACGGCAATGAGTAGTTAACAGACAAGACGCAATCTATCTGAATATCTGCAATCTAGCAATCTATCTTTTTTTTTTTTTTTTATTTGCAAACATCATTGACATTACAGAAAATGCAACACTACGACATGCACATGAATACTACATACGACAAACAGACGTACATTGCATAAACACATACTGTAACTTAACAAGACATCACATTGACTTGGCTTCCACAAACATAACACAACATAACATTAATAACAGAAAGGCTATGGATGATTTGCGTCCAGGATGATTACAGATATGATTATCAGGGATGAAATTGATGACTGGAATGAAAAGAAGGGGGGATGGGGGGGGGGTGCGGATGGTAGCTCTAAGAGTGTGAATGAGGTGGTGTTGGGATGGGGGTGGGGATGGGGGGGTGAGGGGTAGTGAGTATGTGAGGATGTATGTGTGTGTGTGTGCGCATATTTATAAGGCTGGCTTGCTGCAATCTATCTTAAATAACACCTATTTGAAGCCCATTTTTTTTATGTAACATATTGTGTATTAGTGTAGGCTACATAGCTTAAACTGTGTAGGGTATGTTTAAACAGTAGGGTCTATTGCAAGTTTAATGTCAGCATGTCGACTTTAAAGTCGACACGTCAAGATTAAAGTCGACATTACATTTCAACTTTATTCTCGAAATGTCGAGTTTAATGTCGACATGTCGAGTTTAATCTCGCCATGGCAAAAATATTTTTTTTCTTCATGTGTGGCCCTAATACTCCGTCGTATTGTTTATCTTTGAAATCTAGATGCACCCTAGTGGCAGCAAATTTAATTTGCTAGTCTAGCAACTCTCCGTTGGCTTGCAAGCTGGGAAAATTAAACTTCGATAGGGTCAATCACATCGTGTATAGTCGTTAGGCACAGTTGAAACAGTTCGGTGGGAATTCCCTGCTACTTCAAAAAAAGAAGATGGAAGTTGGCAAACAGCGTGACACGGGTTAAGCTTTTTTTTAAGTTGGCAAAGTTTGAACTAGCCAACTAGGTCCGCTCGAGGGAAAACGCATGGGACTCATGAGTTGTAGCTCTATCCTATTGCGTGCTGGGAATTTGAAAGACAACCGATTATCCTGCCCCTCGGACTGAGCACTGCGAACGGTGAGTCCCCAGACCCTACATTTTAATGTGGGTCTGGCTCGTCCGGCTAGTCTTTGTTGGTTTATTCAGAGAACAACAATCAACAAGCAGCCGAGCGACTGATAACTTTACTTTAATGGGATATTCCACCATCTGGGGAATTACACTCATTTTCCACCTCACCTTGAGTTAAACAATTGATTTTTACCTTTCTCCAGTTCATCTAGCCCAGGGGTATTAATCTTCAGCGAGGTCCAGTTACGGAAAATTTCCTCAAGCAAAGGTCCGGAGCATCATAATGTTTAACGCGCATGTTTAGGCTATGTATGCATTTAGGCTGTACATATATTAGGATGGATGGATGAAGCCTAGGCCTAATATTTAATGTGACATAAAACAAGTAGCCTAAAAGGCAACATTCGAAATGAGGAGAAATAAGGCAAGAAAAATTGGGGGAAAAAACTGAGTAGCCTTAGCTATTTTTAAGAATGTGAACTTAAAATAAAATTTGAGCTGAGACAAGGATGGATATTCCACAGCTGGTTCCTTGAACCCATTAATCAGCATTTTTATTTATTTATTTTTTTTTTTTATGTTGACCCGAAATCCTGGAAACCCAGGAACATCACGTTGTTGGGCAGTGAATGCATGTAGGCTTAATTAGATTGTGGTGGATCAATCATATTGCCTTCTCAAATCGTAAAATATTCTGTGGTCTCAGTGTTCACTGTTGAATGGGCCTAGCCTACCCTATGCTTGCGCAAAATATATGCTTTGTCTAGTAGAGGTGCTTCAAATTGGCGCTTTTAAAAATCGCCTGTCTCAGAATATGTAAGAGGCAAGGCAATTCCTTCCCTATTTTTGCGTTGTATTGCCCCCATATCGTTATATAAAGCTCTGTTCTCGCTGTCTAGCTTTCAATCGATGATTTTAAAATAACTTAGTTACATTAACTTAGATATCCATCTGATTGTCGTATTGTCTCGTCCCGTCTCCTCTCCTCGCTCGTTTCAGGCTACCAGTCTCTTCCCCATAGTAGGCTACTTTACTCACTGACTCGACTTTATCAGAATTCACAGATTTCACTGGCTGAGTAGCAGCAAGCGAAATGATAGGCTACTTCAGGAGCTTCAGGAACTAAATTTTGTTATCCTAACCAATGAAACATTTAGCGCAGCTTTGAAATCTTACATGAAAATCTAAATTAGGCTATTATGGTCCGGGTCCGGATAGGATCACATTAGGGTCCGTCATTTAGTGACCCCTGATCTAGCCGATCTCTGAGTCTGGCGATACCACTTTTAGCTCCAGCCTAGCATAGATCATTGAATCAGATTTGACCATTAGCATCTCGCCTGCTAGCATTACATTTAAAGGTGAGTAAGATTTCTGGTAATTTTCCTATTTAAAACTTGTCTCCTCTCATGTTAGAAAGTGTAATAACACCAACGGATCGAACCCGACAGTGCAATGGCTCCTTACACCACAGAGTAATCAATTTACAGACAATTTACAGGGGAACCTGAAACCATGCTAATGCCCAGCCTGAGGAGAGGTGACCTGGAGGTGTGGTGATCTTCATCAGAAATCTGTTCAAACAAGCCATCTGTGTGTTTGGGTTGAAATCCATTTCCGGGAAAACTACTCTTCCTTCAACATACAAAATGGTTTGTGTGCAGCGTTCACAAGGGAGCGTACCTATGTTCCCTGCTTTGTATGGGACTGGGGAACATTGGACCCTTTTTTAAAACCCTAACCATAACCCTAACCCCGAGCGGGGAACATAGGACCTGGGGAACATAGGGATGATCCCGTTCAACAAGAGCTGTACATTCCATGACCGTTTTACACATTTTTAAAAAAGGCCTGTGCAGGGGTGTCACAAATAAATGCATCTGGCAGGGGTACAATAAAATATATATATACTGTATGGAACTTGGTGGTCAGAAAATCCAGACACAAGGCCTTGGTGATGTACGAAGTAAGGCATGGAAGGTTGTGGCTTGTTTCAGCACCGTCGTCAGAGAGGGGCTTCTTAGCATCCAGAAGAAGATGGGGATGCCTCAAGGCATTCAGACATGTTGTGCTATTCAGCAGAGGCAGCCAAATCGGTGTGCATTGACACCACTGCAGCACTGACTGGTTACCTCTGCTTGTACAATGTGGCCATCATGTCATCATGTTCCAGCGTGTCTTCACTTCTTGCACGAGGTGGAACTGTCAGCCAAAGATCAGTCTTTTAAATGCATCTGGCAGGGGTACAATATACCTTTTTTTTTTTAATTTAAAAAGGACACCTGTCGTTGACAGGACACGTACATCATCAACCAAATCTCTAAGATAGTTCTGGATAGACTCTGGCTTACTGGGGCTGGCATATACACTATGATAAACACACTTGCTTTGGGTAGTTCAACTAGTTTACCTAATATAGGCCACAGCTGCATGTTGGAGCTCCTAGAGAGACATCAATGGTCAGTTGTCAGCTCTTGCTCATTTGCCATTTTCAAATCTGAAATAACTGCATTTGTAATCATAAAATGGTAGTAGTTCCCTTGTCCTATCTTTTTCACCTCACAATCTTTCAATGTGCCAAGAAGGGTTCTGGGATCCTTATATAAATCCAAACCTAGCTTCAAAAGTATAGATAACGGCTCAGAGAGTGTGGCATGAGACACAGTTCGGTTCCCTGCCCACTCGACCAGTTTTCTCCTGAGGGTTTTATCTGGATCATTAGCGGTGTGTAAGTCATCAGCTTCCCCCCTCAGTGTCTGAATCCAGATTTGCCACATCATCATCACTGTTCTCCACACCTCCCTCCATATTTGGCACTGCCTGCTCCACATCTTCCCTATTTTGCACTTCGTGATCAACAGCCAGATCCGCTTCATCCATAGCCTCCATGGCAAAGCTGTTGCACTCAAAGTTTGATTCTCCTCCTTGTCCATGAATTGCCATGAATAATCCATTTCACTAAAACACAGAGAAAAATACAGAGGGTTTTCTGTCATGCATTATCAGGACAACACTTACAGTATTTTCTGTGGTGTTTGTTCCTCCCCTTTTTCAGGCCCATCTGTCTCTTTTTTTACAGGACAGGCCGCTCAACGAAATACAAAAGCCACAACACTGCTAAATAAGCCACAACACAATGGCAGAAGACACAGTGTTATAGGATTGGTGGGCAAACCTCAGGGGGGGGATTATTAGGTGTGTGGGGTAGCATAACGGTTTGCTTTCAATGGTTTTCTGTCAGTGGTACTGCTTGAAGCTTGGACATCGACCTACGTATGAAGTTTATAGACATGAAGTTTCAAACTCAGAGCCTGCCTAATGGAAAAGATTTGCTATTCAACAACAGGGTTTGCAAAATATGACATTCCCTGTCATAACCTACATTATGTCTCTTAAGAAAGAGCCATGCTGTGACACAGTGTTGCCATAGTACGCTTATTATAAGCAAATTCGGCTTTTTTTTTGTGAAGTCGCGGGTTGCAGTTTTGGAGTCGTTTTTTATGCGGTTGCTTATTTATATTTTCCAGATGATTATCCAAGTCCAGTAATGGATTGTCTTTCCTGTTATGGGCTCTATTTTCAATTCAGCCCCCCTCCCCAACTGCCATTCCTTCACACTACGACTCTATAATTAATTGTTGTAGAATTCTGTGGTCTTCTTAGGTTCTATAATTTTCCAATCAAAAAAGATATATATCCAAGAGGACCATACTTTACTGCTAATTTACTTACCATGAATGACTTTGAAAAGATGAAAGTCTTTAAACTTCTTTTCATGTTTTCCTGTCAAATTATTTGTCAGTGCAAGCCCTTTCGAGAAAGTTAATCGCATCATGCACCTTGTTGCCTCGTCGACCGACATCCCCCCGATGTCTGCCTAAGAAAAGCAGCCAAAAGGAGGGAAAATGGATTACATTTTGTAGCCTATGTGGCAAAACCCTAAAGTGCAACGCCCACTGCTTGAGTACGAACAAAGAGTACGAATAATGTTTATGAAAGTTTTAGAATGTAAGATGCTGTAGGACACTCGTTGCGCTGAAACACTCAATGAATTCATTATTAAATCAGACTGGCCATTTGACCCCTTCATCAATTGTAGTGCAAGATATACTTTTCTTCTTGTGCAATTGGTTTTCTCCTAGATATATAACACGAAACTTACTGCAGCAGACATCAGGTCGGCATCTGCCCACTTGGCCTCCAACTGTGGCACATCCTCTTGGTCCTTCAAAGGGAATTCAACACCATTCCGGCTGGGATCTTTTGTCCTTTTTTAGAAATGTTTGCAGCATTTGACTGGACCCTCTGGGTATCTTTTATTTCCTCCATTATACTAAGGATGTTGGTGTAAATTGGGTGGCTTGTGGCCTCCACGTGGGTGGCTTGGGCTACTCATAGGCAGGGTGCGATTTGTCGGGGGGGATGGGAGGGATTTACCCCCCTCTGGTCTTGATAACATAACAACATTTATCTCCTCTGCCCCTCATACTGATTAACGCTACTTCATATAAGTAAAGCGCTGCAACGTGAGAGCAGTCTAGTACATAATAATCTAACATCAGAAACGCGCTGTCACCGTCAGCGCTAATGTTGCTGACACAGTGGCTATAACAGTGTGATTACTGCTTAATTTGGCCTTGATCGTGCAGGACATTTCAGAATGTTGACTGTGTAATCAATCATAAATGGTGTTTTAACAGCTGCAAGAAATAGAGGCTTCATGGTCATGGCCCATGTTCTGGTACGTAAATTATTTTCATAAAACTTCAAGTTGCCCTATCATAACTTCACTCTCCAAACTCTTCACTACACTGTAGCCAATTAACTGACCGTATGACAGTAGGCTATTTATTTTCTGTACAATAAACACATTTATTTTTTCAACTTTTGCAATATTACGCACTTGGCTACTGAACGCAAATCTGCAGGAGAGAGAATGCACGTAGCCTATGCAGCGATTACAAAATGTGTAGGCTATTTGGTTACCAACAAACACTGTTAGCCAATTCATTAACTCAAGACTTGAGTCAAAGCCATCATATACGTTTTTTTTACACAACAAAAACAGAAAGGATGGAGGCAGTAAAGGTAGAGGACTCATTTCATATGGCACAAGAACAAGGTAAATTTGTATGCTTGTCAAAACGTACCCTATTAGAGGAGCTGATTAGGCCATCATACCGAAAGAGCACACTTGCTGTTTAAAGTCATACACAACTGTAAACTAAAACTAAGGTAATAGTAAATGTTACAAAAGTGGCAAAATGAATGTAGTATTGTTAGCGATGAAATTACTAGGCTTCGTTCATTTTTTTTTGGGGGGATTTTATACCCCCTCTGTTCTTTTTTTTTCACAAATCGCACCCAGCTCATATGTGACGGCCCTCCAATCGGTTGCAGCTAGGGGCTACTCATAGGTGAAGGCCCTCCAATCAGTTGCAGCTGGGGGCTACTACTTCTCTGTCTTGGCTGAGTGGGATGAGCTGGAGGGTGTATCAACTGCCTTAATGGAGACTGGATAACATATGATAAGAAAATATAATCATTTAATGGGAGAAATGTGCACTGTTACTGTTACAACCTCCAGAATAAGTGCCCCCCCCCCCCCCCCACCCCACACACACACACACACACAAAACACAGCAAGACTTTCTACCCTTTTACACTACTCGGAAATGTACTTGGTCAAGTACATGTATGTATGTTATTTACTTATTAATTAACTCCTGTCTTTTAATTAAAAGTGACCACTGCTCTCTAAGGCCATCCTTAAAAATATTTTCGTTTGCCGTAACCCGACCGACCCTGTCAATTTAGAACCGACCCAAATATTTATTTTTTTCCCCCTTTTAGTCCGACCGACTTGCGGTTGTAAACTTAGCGTTAATACCGACCGATTGTTTTTTACTCTAAACAACCAATACAAATGCAATAAAATAATATTTCTTTTAGTAGGCCCAAGTATTGTGAATATAAATTGCCTACATGCAAACGTGGCTCACTTTGCGTGGCTCACTTGGCGTCATCTCTACACCATTGGTTTTACGCATGTCACACTATGGCCCTACGCTTCGTTTCATTCACACAAACTGATAACGCTTTTACTTGGCACGAAGTTCTGGAAGAACTGTGGCCAGATCTTTTCTCATCCCTTCTTCCCCTAGTCTAGCGGTGACCGTGGTCGGAGTATTGAAATTGGTTGTGGTCTATTCAGCATTTCTCGAAATATGGGTCCATAACATGGAGACTGCTGGTTCGCATGGAGTCGTGGAGTGAAATTAGGCCCGATGCTTCATCTGATAATTTGCTGCGCAGGTGATCAAGAAACCCGCGGATCGATGAAAAAAAGAAAACAAACGTTTCTGCTATCGATGTCATTAAACATGGAGCCCTACAATTAAGTGGTGGTATGAGCATTCATTCAATGTCGTCCTGCGAGAGAGAAACTGAAACTAATCGATAACGTTGGTATCAAAGCTCTGCTTCAACCTGTTGGAAGGCTTTTTTATTTATTTAACGAAACTTAATAGAACGGCGTTGTTTTTGGAACTTCCTTAGAAACAGAGCAGAGACTGTATAATATACTGTATAGCATTGAGTATTGTATAGTCAAATTTCAATATAACGTGGCCAAGAGCTATTGTAGCCTTCTTTCTGGGTACATGTAGATGAGCCCTATGAGCCAAAAGTCTGCCATGACCGGGCCTCAGGTCAAAGAAGTTTGAGAAAGGCTGGACTATATAACCTGCATCAGAATGATGTTTACAATGGTGCGCCTGAAGGCACGGGTTGAAGACCCAGTCAGTTACGCCACGATATGCACATTTGTGTAAATTCATTCCCTACGTAATCACCATGACTAAAATTGAACTTTTTTTTTACTTTGAATCTTGAAAAAAAAATATTGACCTACCTACCGACCCATTTTTTTTTTTTTTTTTTTTGGCTGTTACTGCAAACAAAAATATTTTTAAGGATGGCCTAATTCACTACCAAGCACCCTAGACATTTTGCTGAGAAAATTTGTTCCGGCACCAGTGTGAATGCGTTAAGGTGGAAAGGGGGGACGTGGGCGTGGTTAGGGGACGTGGGCGTGGTTAGGGGACATGGGCGGGGGTGTCGAGTGATGCTACCTATGCAACCCACCACCGGGAGATTTAAAAACACAAACAGCTGATCAGAAGGAGCAACAACAAAGAAAACATGGCACACTGGGGAGACCAAGAACTTCGGACGCTCCTTGCCCTTAGGGCAGACGATGAGGTGAGGTGGCACATGAACGGGACGGTAAAGGATGGTCCTATATTGAAAAGACTGGCCGGAAAACTCCGCGACCTCGGCTATGCACGGGACAAGATGCAGGTCACCTGCAAATTAAAAAGCCTGCGCAAAAAATTCAACAGCGTGAATGATCACAACGGCAGAAGTGGCAGGGAGAGACTGGATTGGCCATATTTCGACCTCTGTTGTGCGATTTGGGGGAGCAGCCACTTGGCCAACCCTGTCGCTCTTCAGAGCAGCATGGAGGTGACACCTGCATCCCCAGCATCCAGTGTCTGTTTTGGCGCCGACACCAGTGAATCCAACACCGAAAGCCAACAATCAGCCACCGGTAACCAACCAGGTAAATTCGTAACTCATTTTCGCAATTGTAGCCCATAGCATTCCCCTGTGTGTTTCACCGATTTGTTTGCCTATGAAACAACCTGACTAAGTACATTTATTATTATATCAAGAACATCCAGCGAAAAGGCGAAAAAAAGCCACCAAAACCCAGTTTGTGTTCAAGGAGATCCAAGACCTGATCTTGGCCTTGGATCGAAAAGATAAGGACGAAGAGCGCGTTCGTTTAGAGAACCAACGCGCGTATGAAGACCAGCTCTGGAGAGAGGTGCGGCAGGCAGAGAGAGTGGCACGTATGAAGACCAGCTCTGGAGATGGTGCAGGAGGCAGAGAGAGTGGCACGGGAGGCCGTATGAAGACCAGCTCTGGAGAGAGGTGCAGGAGGCAGAGAGAGTGGCACGGGAGGCCGTATGAAGACCAGCTCTGGAGATGGTGTAGGAGGCAGAGAGAGTGGCGCGTATGAAGACCAGCTCTGGAGATGGTGCAGGAGGCAGAGAGAGTGGCACGGGAGGCCGACAGGCGGGAGAGGGCAGAGCAGATGGGGATGTTGGCTAACATGTTCAAGGACATCCAAAGGGACATGCAGGCGCAGTCTTCCCTTTTGCGGGACATGATTGCAAGAATCCCAGCTCCTGTACCACAGCACAGCACCCCACGCCACTACCATGCACCTGCTGCAGCGTCCTACCACTCTCCTCTGCCACCATTCCCCAGCTAACACATGGACGAGTCACACAGCGGGCCGTCTGCATCTTATCAGCAGCTGGACTGATCTTGTTGTTGTTTTTAATGTGTTATATATGTTGCAGCTATAGGGCTCTATCTTTGGTTAGAATGTTTTTTGTATGTTTGTAAATAGTTATAATTCACTGTTATAATGATACACATAGTTATAATATGCCTACATTATTGCACTGTTGGATGTTTTCATTTTGCAGTTGTAAATAGTTCAAGCACATTTCTTTCTATTAAAACTTTTATATTTTAATCTTTCTATGTACTTTACTCATTAACATTCGCCAGTCTTAACAAATGCAGCCTAAGTATCAATGCCAGTCCGCGGTTATTTAAATATAGACGTCTAACGAGTGAAATCACACTTCTTATTGTAATGTTTAATATACCGATTGCTTTGGTAACTGCACCTGTTTAGAACATTGTGGACTTTAATGCTAGGAATACCTGCTGTATTGTTCGAGGACAGGTGATAATGCTCTTGAACGAGAGTAGGCTCAGGACAGATGCATGTTTTTATTATGGTAATTAGGGAGCTTAATATGTAGGCCTGCAGGTCAAAATAGTTTGGATGAGAGGTTTTCACCTCTCACCTAATGAATGCATTTTCTGCTTTTATTATGCTAAGTAGATAGCCTACAGCATAGTTCCGGAACAGGTGGATGATAATGTTCTTAAATGATGGCATGTAGCCTATAGGCTATATGTGCTGACGTGTAAATAGCTGCATCGCATAGGCCTATTTGCATAATATAGCCTAAAGGCTTTCATTCAGGAATCATCATGAAGGTCTGTATCATCAATGTCTTTATTTACAATCACAACCACAACAATATTTAATTATAAAGCATCATACACAAATGTAAACATTTACAGAATTGACATACTTTATTTTCCGGACTATAAGTCGCACCGGAGTATAAGTCGCACCAGTCAAAAAATGTGTCATGAAGAGGAAAAAAACATATATATAAATATATATTTATATGTTGCACCTGAGTCGCAAGACCAGCCAAACTATGAAAAAAAGTGTGACTTATAGTGCGGAAAATACGGTAATTGCTTCCTGGATAGCCTGTGCCTGTGCACCTGGTTGAGCAACATGGTCTGGCGCAGGGCGGATGACTTGTTCAATGTTCTTTATTGAGCTCACAAATGTTGTGAAGAACGCAACAGGCAAGAACAACTTCAGATACGGAAGCAGTGGCAACGTTGAGTCGCTTGGACAGGCGCCTCCAATGACCTTTGAGGCGTCCGAAGTCACTTTCCACTACCATTCTTGCTGAACTCAAACAGTAGTTAAACATAGGTAGGCCTACCCCTTACATTTTTGTACAATGTTGCATATTCCAACATAAGGAAGCACTTAAGAGACTTCTAACTCTAATGAAATTTGGGTCTTGTAAGAGGGATGTATTAAAACGCCATTTGCTAATTGGTCGCTGTTGGTTCGTTATGTTCCATTTAATTGTAACTGGGGCATGATCGCTAATGACTATGGGATGAATAGTTGAATCAGAGATATTTTTCATTATAGAGTTGCTGGTTAGAAAATAATCAATAATGGGAATAGGAGTGGTGGACCGGAGAAAAAAAAGAGTAGCATTTGGAGTCTGGGTGCTGAAGCCGCCAACAATCGCCAAGGCCAGAATCGCTCATGAACTGTTTTATTGTTTTTGTGGATTGCCAGATTCGTTGCTTTTAGAGTGATCAGATCTGTCAAATGTGGGGTCTAACACTGTATTAAAGTCGCCTGCAATTATGATGGGACAGCCCGATAGAGTTGAGATGGAGGTGAAGAGGTTCTGAAAGAAAACTGGGTTGTCTGTATTAGGGCCATAAACATTAACAATTGTTACAGGGGTATTGTGAATTGAGATGTTTATGATGACAAAACGCCCTTCTGGGTCTGTGATGGTGGCGTTATGGATGAATGAGATTCTTTTGTTAATCAGAATGCAAACTCCCCTTTGTTTTGTATTGTAATGAGATGAGAAAATGTGATTGAATTGTCTTGATTTGATGCGGGTGTAGTCTAATTCTGAGAGATGAGTTTCTTGTAGGAGACATATGTCAGCTTTTAAACTATCCAAATGATTTAAGATTTTCAGCCTCTTTGCCTGAGATCCAATCCCACGGATGTTCCAGGTCAGGAATGTAAGTGTTACCATGTTGTGATTGTACAGTTATGAAAATGTTTGATAAGGTGGGTATTGTGTGTGTGAGAGTGTGTGCAGGTGTCAGTTAGATAGGAGAGGGGAAGGGGGTGGAGGAATAGGTGTGTAATGTGGTGTGCGAATGAGATGTAAAGGGTAGGGGCTGAGAAGAATATAGAGCATAAAGAGGTAGGAATTTGGTTCTGGAGTGGTGACAGCATGAACATTTCCTGTTTAGCATTGAAAACATACAGATCATAATTTGACTTTAGCCTATAGACATAAACAAAAACAGACAGGACACACAAGCAAACATGTATAGACAAAACACCATGAATAACATTAAACATTGAGAGAGCAAAAGAGAATGGGTGGGTAGGGGGAGCAAAAGGAATGAAACATAAGAAGAGAGAAGAGAGAGGTGATCCAAGCATCAGTAGGCAGTGGGTTAGAGAGAGTTGAGGGTGACAATGTTATAATCAAGATGTATGTTGGCATGATGTATGATGTGCTATAGCCAGGTGGTGATATTGGGGTTGCGATACAGAGTTCCATTGACATACAGTTTATCGACTGACAGTGCTGCTCGTTTGCCCTCTTGCCTGAGTTGTTTCATTATGGGCAAGAGGGCTCTTCTTCTTTCCTGTATTACTTGTGGGAATTGGTCGTTTAGTCCGAATGAAGTGCCTTTCAGTTCTTTCCCTTTGCTTTTGATGAGTTCTTTGTGTTTGAAGTGTTCGAACTTGGCGATAATTGGAGGAGGTTTTTTATTGTCTTTGGAAGTGAGACGGTGTACACGGTGGAAGGTAATCTTGTCAACTGTTTCTGGCGGTAGTTTGAGAGATGACTGCAAGAATTCTTTAACTGCTTTCTCTGGGTCGTCGGGTGTATCTTTAGAAGTTGGCAGGGGAATTCCGGAAAAAATGAGGTTATCGCGCATGCTGCGGCACTGGAGGTCTAGGATTGTTTCTTTCATGATCCGATTTTCGCTGGTGAGTTGATTAACATGGTCGGATAAGTTTGTAATATTTCCTTTGAGTTCACGGTTTTCTAATGCGAGTGTGTCGATCTGTGATTGGGAAAATTCGAGGCTGGCTTTTAAGTCCTTAATATCTGCGTGCAGATGTTCCAGTATTGCAAGTTTGTTGTTTATGGATTGTAGTAAACTGACCTCGATGGATGTAGAAGTAGCGCCAGCGGTAGGTGATTCTGGTTCAGTCTCTGTTGAGTAGTCACGAGTGCGTTTCTTGCTGGGTTCAGATGACATAACGTCCAGAATGAAGAGGTTGCCGTTGGAAAAGGTGGAGAATATAATCCGGTTTTTGATGAGAGTTGTAGAGAGGTAGTGGTTGTTTTTAGTAGAAGAAAAATAAAGTTTTGTATTTCTGTTTACAAGCGTCAGTGTTCAGTGCGCTGCCATTTTGGATCTCACCCAAAGTCTCGCGATGTTCAGTCAGATGACATTAGAGACTCACCGAGTTCTTGACAAGTTCTAAATATATCCTCTTCAGCAGAGTTAAAATCAGCTGGTGCTGCAGATATAATAATAAATAAATACATAATGTGCCATTGTAAATTAAACATACATATTTCTGTTTTCCAGCAACATATTAGGAAGAATAGGCCAATATTTTACAACATTGTACAATATATTCAATGAAATACCAACATGCTGCGTTAAATGGATCCATAATCCAGTCATACTGAGCACTGCTGGTTGGGAAATATTTTTTAAATAAACTTTGCAGGGATGTGATGTAGGCCTACTGTTTAATACATGGGATCACACGAGTGGCTTCCGAATCACACGTTTCAGCGATTTCACTCAGATTCTCAAAGGCATAATACTGTCGCGATCGAGGCGCCTGTCCCATACCTCAAGTATTTTTGTGAATGCAGTAATCTTGTCTTTGCCTTGTAACTGGAGATTTAACTCATTGAGCTTTCCAAATATATCGCTAAGGTAGGCCAGCTTCGTCAAGAAATGTTCATTAGTGAATGTGCTTGCAGATTCAAACATGCACTCTTCCTCCAAGAAGAGGCGACTCGGAGCTCAAACACGCACGACAGCACTTTACATCGGGAAAGCCACCTTGCCTCACTGTGAAACAGTACAGCCTTTTGGTCAGCTACCATCTCCTCGCAAAGTGCGGAGAATAGACGTGGTTTTAAGGGCCGGGTCTTGATGAAATTCACCACTCTCACAACCTCGTTCAAAATCTCATTCAGGTCGGGACTAAGCTGCCTTGATACGAGCGCTTCCCTATTAACTAGATGTACCGCATAGCGGTACAAAATATGACCGCCGCTCAGTCCTGTACATCCGTTCCGCGAAAATAAATCACACTTCAATTTGTCTCCATATTTTACTCCATCCCCCACTCTTGAAACTTTTGTGTATGCTTGTTTGGCATGCCTGAGTGTGTGTGTGCGGCTGCACAGAAAGTAGCCTACTGGTGCTGAAAAGGTGAATAGATTGTAGAATAGCCAAAGAAGATGTAGCATTGTTATAAAACCTTTAAAATCTCTAAAAAATCACAAGTAGGGCAGTTCATCACAGTTCATTCATTGCAACTGGATTGATGAAAGGTCACTTACACCTGTAGGCTACATTGTATTTGGGAAAAGCAAAAGGTATCAGCATAATTTTATTTATTTATTTATTTATTTATTTATAAACAAAAACATCTCTGTCAGTTCCATGCCGTTTTCAACAGCAATCAAAAACAAAGGTCATTTTTGGATGGATGGATGTTTCTTCTTCTACATAAGATTTTAGTCATCTTTAGTTCATGTAATACTTTATTGTCAATGCACAAATTAAGTAACAGTAGTCTGAAACGTTATTGTTAATGCACAAATTAAGTAACAGTAGTCTGAAACGAAATGCTGTTTTACATCTAACCAGTGGTGCAAATAACTGACATGTCCAAATGGGCCTTGATGAAATGCGTCGCTAGACAGTTCAAGAGCTCAAAAGTTGAAAAGCTATTGTCCGTTATTGTTCGTGCAAATATAGGCTGATTCATGTTCCCTTGCATTGTGTAACTGAGGTCCATGGCTAGTCTGGCTTTCATCAGACCAAGCTCAATCTTTTAAGAAATCAAAAAATAAATAGCGGGCAGATCAGGCTGGGTTCACCCAGTCTAGTCCATAGGCAGCCGATATTGTTTAATTTTCCGATTGAGATATACACGCTCTGGCTATTCTAAATGCAAAAATGCATCAGGGAGTTATGACAAAACGGTAACTAACAAACTAGATCCTAATAGAAAGCTGTTAGCTTCCCTAAGCTACAGGTAGGATTATAAGGTAGGCCTATTTACAACATAAATTGTCAATAGGCTATGCTGGCGACACAAATAAAATCTCCTTTGGAAACCAATGGCTTACGCCTTACAGTATCAAGCGGACTTAAACTGCCATATCGTGGCGAATGTTGTAATAACATTCACGCAGCTCCATGAGTCAAGGAAAGCGCGAACGAAGTAGCCACTTCTAAATGGGACCCACTACACAATAGCTTAAGGTGTGTTGCTAAAGCAGCCATAATGAAATGAAGGTGTCATTGTTTGGATACTTCACACACACATGCTTTTTAATTTCACAGACAACAACTGCCAAGCTGGAATCAAAGCACATCGATTCCCCTCTCACACCCTGCACGCACTTAAAACAAAATAAACAGGCGTCTCAGTCTCACGCATGTATAGGCAAAACTGTATCAGACCGGTGTAACGTTGGTAAATCTTCCATTGCACAGAATGATTTTGTAGCACATGCAATAAATGACAGTCGAAAGATACAAACAGTGCTGCTATCAATTTGCTTGGTATAACCGCATTTATAGTTTTCTACAAATGCAATCAATCAAATGGGCCTCCATCACTCAACCAACGCTAACGTTAACATTACCTAGGTCCTTATTGATATTACAAGATTAACGTATTCGCAGTAAAAACCAAGCATGTCCGATAAACATCCTCAGATTTATTTCGCTTCAAGAAGAAATGGGAATTACACTTCATGTGAACATCGTCCTATCCTTATTAGATGTTAAACCGTAAATTACAGTCCTTGTAGGAAGCGTCCATTGTTCTTCCAACCCACTTTTAACTTCCAACAAAATTACGCCTCACTGCAACGATGCGCCATCTAGTGGACAAACGACTACTTATCGCCAATACTGAAAATGCAGCCAATGATGATGATGATGAATATTTATTTTGGCTTTCTTTTAATCCTACTGAATTTGTAATTATGTATCGGCCGTTCTAATACCGATAGTATGTGGGTGCCTGTGTGTGTGCCTGTGTATATGTGTGCACCGCCATTTACAGGCCAATGAGTGTACAGTCACTAAATGTACACATAACCTAATTTTTTTAGACCCCCCCATGGATGAAATTCTACGAAACTTGGCATACCCCCAGAGAATGCCAGGTTAATCATACACATAAAATTTGGTGCAGTTCTGAACATCTTAACTGAAGATAGGGGCGATTAAAGCAGAATAATATTGCATTTTCATTTTTTACCGGGGGGATGGGGACGAAATGAAATTTTTATGAAATGAAAAGTCTAGTGGGGCTACATACCCACCAAATTTCATGTACCCCGGTGGTTCGGTGTCCCGGGTATCAATGACCAAAAATTCAGGAAGTAGATGATGGGAAAAATTCTTGAATTGTGTGCATGTGTGCGTGTACAAGTTTATGTTTATGTGTGTGGGTGTGTGTGTGTGTATGTGCGTGCTTGTGTGTTTGCCTGCGTATGTGTGTTTGTGCATGTGCATGCATGCATACATATGTCTACTGTGTGAGTATGTGTCATACGTATGATTACTGTAAATGTATATGTGTGCGTGTGTATCTGTTTATGCACATGTGTGCACATGGAATGGGTTAACATGACCCCTGGAGGCAAACATACGGAAAAAATTGGTCATCCTAGGCCCTACAGTTCTCAAGATATTCACAGAGAACTGTGTCTGCCCTACCCTCCTTTCGGGGGGTCCAGTCCAGCGGGGGGGGCTACAGATCAAAACGAAAAATGACGGTTCCATGCTATCCATGAGGGGGTACATGCCCACCAAGTTTTGTGAACCCCGGTCTTTCAGTGTCCCGGGAATCCTTGTTGGTTTACGTCACTAAATGTACACATAAATTATTTTATTGTAAGGCCCCCCATGAACGAAAGTACACAAAACTTGGCATGCATTCGGAGGGTGTCATAATGATCCTACACTTTTAATTTCGTGCAGTTTTGACCTTGTCAGCCAGAGATATTGTGATGAAAACACCTAATTTTTTGCTTTTTAATTTTTAACTAGGTGGCGCTATACATGAAATAAGTGGTAATGGGATGGGTTGACATGCCCCCTTAAGACCAACATACATAAAAAAGATGGACCTCCTAGGCCCTACGGTTTTCGAGATATTCACAGAAAACTGTCTCCGGCCACCTACAGGCCAGTTGGTGTATAGTAAACTTAAATTAATTTATTGTGTGGCTCCCCATGAACGGGGAATTCCACGAAACTTGGCATGCATTCAGAGGGTGTCATAATGATCCTACACTTCCAATTTTGTGCAGTTTTGACTATGTTTGGTCACAGATACCGGCGATTACAACACCTCATTTTTACTTTTTTGTGTTTAACTCATTGAGTGCCAAAAACGTAATATTACGTTTTTCCTTCCCATGCGTTGAGTGCCAAAAACGTAATATTACGTTTTTAGCTTTTTTTTTAAATTACGAAACTAGACACTCTAACACACCTTATATGTGATTTTGGGAACTCTGTGATGAATTGAAATGAAATATATGACGATCGTGAAACTCATGAAAACGCACAATCTGGACATTTTATCTGGACATTTTATCATAACTCGGTTGCCGCTTTGGGTCGAATCAGTGACGCATGCACGTCAGGTCAAAACCAGGCCATTTTCATGGGTCTATCACTAGGTGGCAGTCTCGCCTGGTCTCGCTGATCACTTCCCGGAACGTTTACACAAGTAAGTAACAGGCTACACTTCATATTTCATGAAAGACGTTATATCTCCATTTCTAGAAAAAAAAACTAAGATTTTGATGAAAACTAGCCACTGTTTAGCTTGGGATTTCTCAGGAACAGAGGCGTGTAGAAATACACGGTTTGCACCCACCGAGAGCTTAAAGCCTCACCTTTTAATCGAGCTATTGTATGTGTTCATAGCTATAACACAGAATATTCTGTGGCTGTACAAAAATCATCAACAATGGTCTAGATTGCTGGCACTCTAGGACAAAGCTCCCGAAAAAAAGCTTGGCATTCAATGAGTTAACATTCTTTGTGAATATGGGCCCAGACTGACCTGCAGAGCAAATTCAATGTTAATGCCCGTACACACAAGTCCGATTTTCCTTTTCATTATTAGCTTTTGCTGTGTGTTGGATCATCGTCATACAAGCTGATCAATTTTTACCACTTGTTGCAGCAGTGCGATTTTATCCCATGCTCATTTCTACAGGCTGTCTCTGTGCCTCCGCTCCTTAGCAGACACATTTTGACGTAGCCTGCGTGTGAAATGGTTTCGTGAGATGTACATGATATAGGCTATGGCCGTTTTATAGCGTGTTGGCGTATAGCATTTTGGCATGTAACATTTTAAATGAGGCCTTGCCTACACTACAACTTGTTAGGCTACACCAGTCCACCCAAAGGGCATACCTCGAGTCCAATATGCGGGCACCCCTGGCTGCAGCTTGCAGATCGGGGCTGGGCTCAATGTGGGGCAGAGTGCAACGTTGAGCTCAGCCCAAAATCAGCTCGTCATTCCCTGCTGACCTCTCTGTGTCCGTCTATTTACCCGGACTCGGAGTTCAAATTTTTCTCAAGGAAGAATGCTTCACTGGGGTGGGTGTATGGTGCACTAATAGACACTAATAGAATAGACAAGGGATGGCCGTAAGCTTTAATTTCCCCAGCACCTCTCAAGCCAATGCACGGTTCCATGAATGATCAAGGCTATAATCTGTTTCAAATCTTGAAAGTCGCTGTGTGAACCTGCGTGACGTGAGTGCGAAATAGAATGCGAAATATTAAAATAATCGCATCGGACTTGGTGTGTACACTTTGAGTGCAAAAATTTCACACACAAATATTTCGCATTTTCTGTATGCATGTGTTTTATGTATGTGTATGTGATTTGGCATGGGAATGATCTGCGAAAGATCACTTGATTGTGTTGATTTATCGGGGCACATTGTATCCCTTACATTTATCCATCTCTGCAATATTTTGTCTTTATTTGTGTTGTTATGCAGACTTGCTGAATGCAAACTCTCAGAGAACGCCTGTGGAATTCTGGCTGTTGTTCTACAGTCACCAAACTCCCTGACAGAGCTGGACCTGAATCACAACGACCTGGGGGATTCTGGAGTTCAGCTTCTCTCTAAGGGACTGTCTAGTCCTAACTGCAAACTGCAGACGTTAAGGTTGGTGTTAGACATGTCTTTGTAAAGGATTATTGTTAGGACTAGTGTGGCACATTATGGTTTGGTTGGTGTTTTATATGTGTTTTAAGGCCTGTCCACACCAAGTCCAAATTTTCAGATGAAATTCACACAAAATTAAGCAGGTTAATAAACACAGTTATTCTAATTAGTTTGTACTCACCGAGGACGGAATTTGTTGCAATGAAAAAAAACATTAGAAACTGTCTCGTTTGATGTGTAATATCGTATGCGATAGAGGTCCTGACCAATCAAATAATGATTTTGCAGGGTTCCAATGTCATCGATGTCATGGTTTTGAAAGTGGGATGAAAAAGTTACTAAAAAGGCTACAAGCTGTCATAACAGTACAGTCACTGAGGTTGATAGTCACGTATCGTAACCATGCTAATTACCAACCAATTATTTTGAAAATTCTAAAACAACTATTGTTTTTTAACACTTCAAAATAACATTTGATAAATGAACCTTACATTTTTCAGTAACCATAGGTGTGTAGATTTGAACAAAATCTAGTTTGGTTCTTACCGGGGCTTTTACTGCCTGAAATATCCAATTTTTTTTACCTATTCCCATCACACAGAATTCATGTCGCAATTCAAAATTCCACTGGAGCTCCAAGCAGATTTGTACACACAGCCTTACAAGACTGATACACTTATGGTGTGGGTGCTTGTGTTTCTTTAGGAATCCGTCTTGGTTTGTATAGAAATGAATATTAAGTGACACATACACGTAAGAGGTTGGTCATACGGGACGGTTGGTAATACGTGACGTTCCGATATTCTTTTCAGGACGTGGCAGTTTCTTAACGTTGAAGTCATTTGGTGGCTGAAGCAGTAACTGCAAGTGCTAAATAGATCAGCAAGAGAGTATTAACACATCCCGGTACAAACATCTTGGGAGCTGTTTACTGTCGATCGGGAAGGACAGAGAAGAGGGAGTGTCTGCCATAGTGGGACTAACTTAGCGTTAACGTTACAACTTGGTGGACGTTGGAAAAGCCTTGAGTGGAAACCGTTAGCCTGGAAGCTCACCGCACGCGTAGCCAACTTTCCCAACTCAACAGCGATTCTCAGGGCAACGGTTGCCTCTCGTCTTGCCTGCCCACCAGTGACCAGTCTCTGCTGCTGGCCCTGCTAAGAGGTGTGTTGTGTTTGTGTGTCGCCTAAATGTACTGTAGCTTACGGTTTGTTTTACACATGATTAGCGACCTAGTGGAACAGACTATACCTACCAAGTAGACTAGTTAACACGGAGGATTTTCTTGAAAGACACTCGTTTGAACGGCCATCACGATCGGAAAGTCTGTTTGTCTCCATGGACTGAACTAATACATTGATGGACTTTTGTCACAGCAAAGGGTGTGTGTGTGTCTGTGCGTGCGTGTGTGTATGGATGGGATGGATGAGTGACCAGACCTGATGGGCTAACCCCCTCTTTCTTTCTCTCTCTCAGGCTCAGCAAGTGTGGTGTGTCAGATGAAGGTTATGTTTGTCTGGCTCTGGCTCTAATGATAAACCCCTCCTGTGTGAAGGAGCTGTACGTGAACAACAATCATTCTGGAGGATCAGCACAGAAGCTGTTATCTGCTACACTGGAGGATCCTCACCGCAAAGTTGAAACACTTCGGTATGTAGTATGTCTAGAGAACTAGAAACATCAAGATGTAGTCTGGATTTATTTATTTATTTATTTTTGTGTTTATTTATTTAAACATACTTACATTTACATAAATGAGGATACATATAATTGCATCCCTATTGTGTAATCTCCACACAGAACAGAACATTTGATTTACAGACTTGAGCAAAAAACTCTTTATTCAAAAACTCTTGAATAACAAAATAAATTTCCTACTGTAGTGTCTCCATACAGAACAACAGTACATTTGATTGGCAGATACCATAGTCAAGGAAAAGCGGGAAACCCAGGAGTAAATGTGCTTCTAATGTAATTCTAGTGTTGTTTACAAGTAAGCTACAGTATGTGTCCTGTTACTGTTACTGCAGAAGGACTCTGTAGTCCTCACTACAGGCAACAAATGAATCATGAATCAATCAATAATCAGCCAATCTAAATGCAGCATCAACTGTTTACACTGGTACCATTTTCTGTGCATTTCACTACATTTAGTCGATTTGATTCAAAGTAACCTTGCATAGTGATATGTTGAGTTTTGTCATAATTCTGTCAAATGTTGTTGCAGATTTGCTGACTGTAAACTCACAGATAAATCCTGTGAGATTGTTGCTTCAGTTCTACAATCAGCAAACTCCCTACTACAGCTGGACTTGAGTGACAATGACCTGGGGGATTCTGGAGTTCAGCTTCTCTCAAAAGGACTGTCCAGTTTTAACTGCAAAATACACACATTAAGGTGGGTATACATTTTATTATCATCTTAGATTTCCTGATTAGGGAGAAAAACCATGACAATATAACATCAATTGGTCAGCACCAAAAAGTAGCATTGAACATGCTGAACCTTATTGCTTATGCTTAGAGTTTCAAAATCTGTTTCTGGATTGGTCTAGTCCGTGACACATTATGTTACAATAAAGTAATATGGCCATACCTGTCAACACTCCCGTTTTTCCCGGGTTCTCCCGTATTTCAAGGTCATCTCCCAGCACCCTCCCGTTTTGTTATTTCTCCCGGAAAACTTCCGTAATTTGCATGGCCATCTAACTTCATTTTAAAATCATTGTTCCATTCAGGTTGCCAGGTTGTGTATGAAATACACCTTACACATACACGATCACTTAGTTTCAATTTCAACTGTTTTGTCATAGGCTAAAACCTGGCAACCCAAAACCCAAATAAGGAAGCGGGTGCCAACTGCTGAGTCTCGTCGTAAGCAAGCGGGCTAGTTAAATGGCCTACTCCAGAACTAGCTGTTGTGAAATTGTTGGGAATTTAATTGATTAACACATCACATAAACTGTTATTGAGTGTTGTTGATACACTGAACTGACAGCAAGCAGCTTTGGAGTTTTAGAAGTAGGCTGCACACAGGCAGCTGGTGGATACATAACTGGCATGTAAGGTAATGGTAAGGTAAAAGCATCGACCGAAATGCAGTGTTGACACACGTGTATGAAACGTATTAAATATGCAAACACAGATCCGGTATAAACACTTTCTGGATTGGTCTAGTCCGTGACACATTATGTTACAATAAAGTAATATGGCACGAGTGAGAGTGGCATCGGTAGCAGATATCACCATGGCTGTTATTTGCAATCAGGCACGAGGCCAGAGGCTAAGTACAGTGTGTTTTACATGGTGCCTGCACATTTATTTAGAGCACTGGAGCAGTTCTGTAGTCTATTGATATGTTCTATCATTTTTAGAACTATTAATAATAATGCCTATTCTTAAAGTCCACTGGCCAACAATGTAATTTAGGTGCTGAATAGATATAGTGCTGATAGGAAGTTTTTTCAGTTCCATTTTGACAACTGTAAAAACAAATGTGTCTAAGGAGGAGTGTGTACTAATTCAATAGATATCTCCTCCACACTTCGCATCACAGTCATGATATTCAATTTACTAGAGTCTCTCTCTCTCTCTCTCTCTCTCTCTCTCTCTCTCTCTCATACAGGCTTTCTGATTGTCTCATCTCAGAGAAGGGTTGTGGTTTTCTTGCTTCAGCTCTGTCTTCAAACCCCTCCCATTTAAAACTGCTTGATCTCAGCTACAATTATCCTGGAGAATCAGGACTGAAGCTGTTATCTGCTAGACTGGAGGATCCTGTCTGTAAACTGGAGATACTGAAGTATGTTCAGAAAGAACCCCCATTGTTGCACATTTAAACATTCAGCACGTTTTCATGCCAGGAATAAACCGTTTTGAATCAGTCTATTGCCCAAATTCCATTTATGTCAATATTCCGTTTAACCTGTTTACAAGCAAGTAGAATGTCACATTTTGAGCGTATTGCTGTTTACATAGCAATCAACATTATTCCAAATAAGTCAGTGACGCAGCTTAATAGGCTCCCAACGTCCTGACGTAAATTTCCACTGGTGGAATTCCCTCTTTTGGCTGCATAATACAACGGCTTCAGGGTCTTCCACCTATATTTCACTTGTTCAAGTGTACATCGATAGCCATCCTCATCAAGTTTTTAACAAAACGTTTTAAAAACATCACTATTACGACATTTTCTCCCGTCAATGAACTCCATGACGTGCACGATTGCAAGACATAAGTTTGTCTACTCGTCTATCCAAAAGTGTGTGCGTTGTTTTGCCATGATTAGGAAAGTGCGTGAGAGACAGTTGGTTCATGTTATCCTAATTCTGTGGGAACTGAGCATGCGCAGGCCTACAACACTCTTCCCTCTGAGAGCATATTCCGTTTAAAGTGTTTTCATGACCCAATATTCCGTTTAAAACAGGCATATGCTTTGGTTTATTAATAAACTGAATATGGCCTTTTTCGGTTTATTTCAATCAGAATAAGGTGTTTACAAGACACGCGCATATTCGGTTTATTCCCAATAAACTGATTCGAAACCGTTTATTTGCTGTATGGAACCGTGCTGATTGTCTCTATTTTGGAGACCATAGTTATTTCTTCATACCGAGCGTACCAGCCTATTTTCAAATGTGTATTATATTAGCTGCTTTACACTGAAGTATATTGATCTCTTTGATGCAACATGCAATAGTGCAAATAATTAGAGGTGCATTCAAATTCGCAGGCATAGCCAAATGTTAAGGAAACTGTTTTCTGTTTGTGTGTAACTGTTCCGAGAAAGCATATTGACCATAAACATTCATGACTGTTTACCGAATCTGAACACCTCTCAGATTCCAGGCTGCAAGATTAACAGAAAGACTTGCTTGTGTTGCTGGTGGTCCCTGATCATGCATTAAATAATGTATTTTCACTGTTGGAAAGTGCATTTGTTATTCAGAGATAGTACTCAGGTTGCTCACTAACTCTAATCTAAGTAAAGGATAGACAATGCTGGGGCTTTTTACTTCATGATTCTCCTTCTGAGAACTAAAGGAGCCTTGAGGCGTCACCTTGGGACAAGTGGGTGCCTTTGTATGCGTGTATGCAAAGCGTATATGTTTATATATACATATATATACACACACACACATATATATATGTGTGTATGTATATGTATATTTTCTGTGGGATAATAAATCATCTTACATTTCACAGGTGGCACAAATAGAAAATCAGCAGTGTTGACATCTGTCAAATGGTACATGTTTCTGACATTTTGCTTTTCTTACAGAACTGACCATGCTTCTTTAGACAGAGCACGACCACGTTTGCTGAGATGTAAGTTCTTTTTCTTTTTTATTATTGTTTATTAGCCTGGCTAGCGCCATCACTTCTGTGTGTGTGTGTGTGTGTGTGTGCCTGTGTGTGTATGTCTATGTGTGTGCCTGTGTGTGAGTTGGTAGATTGAGTAGGTGTGTGTGTTGGTAGATTGAGTAGGAGTGTTTGTGTGTATGTGTGTGTGTGTGTGTTTGGTAGATTGAGTAGGAGTGTGTGTGTGTGTGTGTGTGTGTTGGTAGATTGAGTAGGAGTGTGTGTGTGTGTGTGTGTATTGGTAGTTTGAGTAGGTGTGTGTGTTGGTAGATTGAGTAGGAGTGTATGTGTGTGTGTGTGTTGGTAGATTGAGTAGGAGTGTGTAGGTGTGTATGTGTGTGTTGGTAGATTGAGTAGGAGTGTTTGTGTGTGTATGTGTGTTGCTAGATTGAGTAGGAGTGTGTGTGTGTGTGTGTGTGTGTTGGCAGATTGAGTAGGAGTGTGTGTGTGTGTACCTGTGTGTATGTCTATGTGTGTGCCTGTGTATGAGTTGGTAGATTGAGTAGGAGTGTGTGTGTGTGTGTTAGATTGAGTAAGAGTGTGTGTGTTGGTAGATTGAGTAGGTGTGTGTGTTGGTAGATTGAGTAGGACTGTGTGTGTGTGTGTGTGTGTGTGTGTGTGTGTGTGTGTGTGGGTAGATTGAGTAGGTGTGTGTGTTGGTAGATTGAGTAGGTGTGTGTGTGTTTGTGTGTGTGTGGGTGGGTAGATTGAGTAGGTTTGTGTGTGTGTGTGTGTGTGTGTGTGGGGGTAGATTGAATAGGTGTGTGTGTGTGTTTGTGTGTGTGTGTGTGTGGGTAGATTGAGTAGGTGTGTGTGTTGTTAGATTGAGTAGGAGTGTGTGTGTGTGTGTGTGGGTAGATTGAGTAGGTGTGTGTGTGTGTTTGTGTGTGCGTGTTGGTAGATTGAGTAGGAGTGTGTGTGTGTGGGTAGATTGAGTAGGTGTGTGTGTGTGTGGGTAGATTGAGTAGGAGTGTGTGTGTGTGGGTAGATTGAGTAGGAGTGTGTGTTCCCATGCCACCCACTCCTCTTGTCTGCATATGTGTGTGTGTGTTCCTTATATTCTGATGAGGATGTTCTCTCTGTATGTGTATGTGTGTGTGTGTGTGTGTTGTTAAGGTATGTGGGCGTGTGTTTGTATTGACATTGACTGTGTGTGTGTGTTTGTTTGTTTGTTTGTGTTGACATGGTGTGTGTGTGTTCTCATGTTATCTCTGTATGTGTGTGTGTGTTCTCATGTTCTCTCCTCTTGTCTGCAGATGTCTGTGATCTCACACTGGACCCCAACACAGCAAACAGAAATCTCTCTCTCTCTGAGGGGAACAGAAAGGTGACACATGTGGATGAGCAACAGCCGTATCCTGAACACCCAGAGAGATTTGACTCCAGTTATCCTCAGGTGTTGTGTAGAGAGGGTCTGACTGGACGCTGCTACTGGGAGGCTGAGAGGAGTGTTGATGGTGGAGCTCGTATATCTGTGGCCTATAAAAGCATCGAGAGGAAAGGGGGGGGTTATGACGTCAGAATGGGAGGGAATGCCAAGTCCTGGAGTCTGGACTGCCATCCTGACAGTTACTCTGTCCTGCACAATAATAAACACACTGAAATACCTATCATACCTGCCCCCTCCTCCCGCTCCAGAACAGTAGGAGTTTACCTGGACTGGCCGGCCGGCACTCTGTCCTTCTACAGCGTCTCCACTGACACACTCACCCACCTGCACACGTTCCACTCCACATTCACTGAGCCCCTCTATCCAGGGTTTTATGTTTGGATTGGCTCCTCAGTGTCCCTGCGCAAGATCACATGAGCTCGTCCTCCAACAGGTACATCCACCCTTTTCTCCCTTTCTCTCTCTTTCTCTCTCTCTCTCTCTCTCTCTCTCTCTTTCTCTCTTTCTACTATATGTGTGTGTCTGTGTGTGTGTGTCCGTGTGTGTGTGGTTTGTAGGACACTGTAATGTAATACAGGCTTGTAGGCACAAGAAGCTCTTTTACAAACAACTTTAGTAAAGAGGGTATTTTTGCTCTGCATCAGATCTGGCATATCACACACATCAAGCTAATATAGCGTGTGTGTGTGTGTGTGTGTGTGTGTGTGTGTGTGTGTGTGCTGTGTGTGTGTGTGTGTGTGTGTGTGTGTGTGGTTTGTTTAACACTGTTTTCTATTTAACAAACTGCCAAAATTCAGACTTAAATTCATCAAGTCAAGACACTCCAACATTCCACAGTAACCACGTAACCGTAGCAACATCCATTGTGATGCTTGTTCTGTGGCCCTGGCAGTTGAGCAGGGCTTGTTGCTATGGCAATAGTTCCAGCTTTGGCCCATAGACTGTATAAAGAACTGCAGGAACTCCAGTCACACACACTCCTGTTCATACATGTAATGTATGTATGTATGTATGTATGTACAGTATATTCAGTTATATAATTACTGTTCTGATGAAACTAAACAAATGCTGATATTGCTTTCTTTATATTATGCTCTTCTCCTGAAAATGAATGTGTGGATTATGAGAATGTTTTCAACAACAACAATATGATGTATTCTGTTCTCCGTAAAGTTTAGTTATTTGCTGAATTTCTTTGAAAAAGTTATTTGCTGATCTGAGGTGTCAGTGGTTCTATACAGTATGTGTTGACATAGCAAAAAAAATGCTTGTTTTTCTGACTTAAAATATGTAAATAAAATGTGTTTCTGACTTTTAAATGTCTGAATAAAGATTCTGAAAGGAGATGTGATGAACCTGTTGTCAGTTGATTTGTTTCATTGTTTTCTATGCTATAACAAAACAGAATATATGTGATTTTTATTTTGTGTTTTTTTGTTTTTCTTCAAACTTCATGGCTCAGTTTTCAGAAACTGCCACATCAGAGAGTGGAGTAGCATCAGACCTCATCCTCCTCTGTGTGCTTATACACAGCAGTTCCAAATAAAAGCAAACCATGTTTAGCCATTTTGACTGAAAGGCCATCTTATTCTGTTTTATTATATTAGGCTCTAATTATGATAAGAGGCACATATCAAATGTCTCCTTCATGTAGAGAAAGATGATGGAGAAGATGTGATAGAGGATGATGGAGGTGAAGAGAGCAGGGGGTACGGCTGCTCTGAGCACAGTGAGGACATGACACAAGAGCAAATAGGCAGAGCAATGCACAACAGCTTTTGCCAGAGGATCCAGGACCATGGGCAGATAAATTAGCAAATGACCAGAGAGACACCACAGTACGCATGGAGTCATGTCATGTAGCTTAAACGTAACCACAGTAGAGTAGGCTAGAGCATGCTGGGAAATTATCAGAGAGACACCACAGTACGCATGTAGTCATGCCATGTAGCTTAAACGTAACCTTAGTAACCGCAGTAGAGTAGGCTAGAGCATGCTAGGAAATTATCAGAGAGACACCACAGCAAAGATTGTTAAGGCGAAGCAAGATATTTCATCAGGAGCCACTTCCGGGAACCCGGATCGCACGAGGGGGGGGTCAGAATCCCTCTTTATGCAGAGCAGAGGCAGCGACTGCTCCATTGAAGTCTATGGGCATATCTCAGAATTTCACCACATATGCTAAGGTCTTGGTTCTATAGAGTTAGGAATGTGAATTTCGGGCACATTTTCATGATCCTCAAACCCTTCTGAACATTTCAGGTACATTTTAGCATTTTGAGCAATCCAGTCTGGAGAAAATCAACCTTATATCAGGTGTGCGCCGGTTATTTCTGCCGCTGCTGTTGGCCGGTTGCAACTTACGCTCGTCAATACGTCATCGACACGCCTCTTTATGCAGACAGGATTTGATCCCCATTTCGCGCCCATAGACATGAACTACGACGAAGTATCTTGTTCCGCCTTAACAATCTTTGACCACAGTACGCATGGAGTCATGCCATGTAGCTTAAACGTAACCTTAGTAACCGCAGTAGAGTAGGCTAGAGCATGCTGTGAAATGATCAGAGAGACACCACAGTACGCATGGAGTCATGTCATGTAGCTTAAACGTAACCTTAGTAACCGCAGTAGAGTAGGCTAGAGCATGCTGTGAAATGATCAGAGAGACACCACAGTACGCATGGAGTCATGTCATGTAGCTTAAACGTAACCTTAGTAACCGCAGTAGAGTAGGCTAGAGCATGCTAGGAAATGATCAGAGAGACACCACAGTACGCATGGAGTCATGTCATGTAGCTTAAACGTTACCTTAGCAACCACAGTAGAGTAGGCTAAAGCATGACCCTCTGAATGCATGCTGAGCTTCGTGAAATTCCGTTCCGTCCATGGGGTAGCCAGACAAGAAGTTCATGTATACTACGTTAGTAAATACTTGCCGGCAGGGGGAAGTTGAAATGTAACATATTTTGTACATATAGTTTCTCCAAATCCGGCAGTTAGTAGTTACTTTTATCCTATACGATTCTTTGTGAATACAAGCCTAGAACTCATTTATTGTCATTTCAGTTCAAAATCCACAAGTTCAGAGATGGCAGAACTAGAGAGTTCCTGCCCTTTCCCATGTGTGACATCATGGGTCTAGAAGTAGGGAATTCTGAAGGGGCGCATCCTGATGACCTCATCAACATAGAACTTAGAATGCAATTGGCTGTTTTTCTTCTACTTACTGCTTTTACTTCATGTCAGTGTGAAGCACGGGAACACATTAGAGCTGTTCTTCTTGCTGTAGTCAAGTCAAGTCAAGTCAAGTCGGCTTTTATTGTCAATTTCTTTACATGCACTGGTCATACAAAGAATTGAAATTTCGTTTCTTACTTTCCCATGCAGACATAGACATGCTTTAAATACAGACATAGACATACTATAGACATAGCCATAGACAATAAACATTAAATTAAAGTGCAAGACTGAAATATAGAACATGTATGTATCAAAATAGAAATATAGGACATATATATAAAAAAAATAGAGGTAGTTGTGTTGTATATTTATATAGTCTTAACAGTTACATGAAGTTTAAACTTGTGCTTGTGTGACCTGTATATTTACATTGATATGCAGTATGCAGTAATTTCAAGTATATCAGGCTTGATGTGAAGCAGCAACACGTTAGGGCTGCGCAGTCACAGTGCAGTTCCACAGGGCGGTGTTGGGGGAGGGGGTTAGGGTAGACAGGATCCTAGTTTCCCAGGTTCCTGGCTGGCTGGTGGGTGGGGGGCTGTCAGTGATGGGAGAGTGGGTAGAGTGTTCAGCATCCTGATTGCTTGGTGGATGAAGCTACTTGCCAGTCTGGTGGTGCGGGGAGCCGAGGCTCCTGTACCGCTTCCAGAGGGCAGGAGGCTGAACAGTTTGTGTGCAGGGTGGGTTGTATCCTTGACAATCATTAGTGCTTTGGCGGGTGAGGCGGGTGGTGTAAATGTCCTGCAGGGAGGGAGTGGTGCTCCAATGATCCTCTTAGCTGTGTTAACAGTGCGCTGGAGGGTCTTCCTGTTCTGATCTGTGCAGCTTCCGCCCCACACTGTGATGCTGCTGGAGACGATGCTCGATGGTCCCTCTGTAGAATGTAGTCATGACAGGAGGCGTGGCACTTGCCTTCTTCAATTTGCAGCAAGAAGTAGAGGCTGCTGGGCTTTCTTAGCCAGTGATGCTGTGTTGGTGGTCCAGGAGAGGTCGTCGCTGATGTGCACCCCCAGAAATTTTGTGCTGCTCACTCAGAGGGAGGTACTGAATCCTAGCTTGTCCAGTTTGCTGATGTTTTGTGGTAATGGTATTGAATGCCTGAAGGAACAGCCCCATGTTCAGACACAGAGCCAGACTTCATCAGCATGTGTGACCCCAGTCTGAGGGATGGAACTCATTGGCTTCTTTGTTTAATAGTTTAATTGTCATTCCAGCAGACACAGGTCAGTGTGCAGCAGGATGGTTCCTTTGGTTCCTTTGAAGATGAGGCCCATCAGAAAACAGGCCAGTGAGATGGGTAAGTGATGATCAACATGTTCACACTAATATCACTAGTACTTATGGCTCTCCCATCCAAGCACTAACCAAGCAGACATCTGCTAGACATCAAGAGTTCAAGCTTCAGCTCCCCATATTGGGGTCCACATGCCAAAGGGTTTGAGTCCTGATCCCACCCCATCTCTCTCTCTCTCTCTCTCTCTCTCTCTCTCTCTCTCTCTCACTCACTTCACGCTCCTATCAGACTCAAGGCCTAAAAAGACCCCCAAACATCAAGTCAGAACAAAGACTAAGTAAAGGTCATGATCAAGGAAAATGTCTTCCTGCAGGAATCCCTCAGCTTACTGTACAATGCTACCAAAAGTGGATCAGGCCCAGAGGTCAAGAAGGACATCAGAGTGATCTACAGGAGCAAGAAGATCAAGGAGAAGGTATGTTTCCATCAGAACATCTGCCTGTGCACAAGATCTACACACCAGATATATGTATAGGATACAGTCATCATGTCTTCTCTTCTCTTCTCTGGGTAAACATCTCTTCAGATGCAGGAGTGCAGTAACAGACTGGGAGTTCCCTTTAATGAGTTTGTTCAATGGAGACACATTCTCTCTCCCTCACATACACACTTAGACACACAACTGGATCTGGTTGTACAAAACCCATTGCTTAGACGTGGCTCAACATGCAGTGCCACATATGGTATGGCCATTCCTCTATAGTGTGTGTGTGTGTGTGTGTGTGTGTGTGTGTGTGTGTGTGTGTGTGTGTGTGGTGTGTGTGTGCGCGTGTGTGTGTGTGTGTGTGTGCGCGTGTATATGTGTGTGTGAGAGAGTCATAGATAGGGAGGGAGAGAGTGTGCATGTATGTGAGAGAAAGACAGAGAGAGAGAGAGGGTGTGTGTGTGTGTGTGTGTGTGTGTGTGTGTGTGTGTGTGTGTGTGTACACTTTGTTGAACTCTGCACTGAATTGTCCTTTACTGAGCCCCTGATGTCCATAAGTAACAGGCACCTCATTCTTCATGGATTTTCTTTTCAATTTGTCGGTGTCGGTGCCGATGCTTTCACGTTTACAGGTGGGCCACACCAGGCACGTAACTTAAGCGTTCCATTCACGTTGTGTCTGCAACAATTAGCTTCCACTGTAATCAATGGAACTTACTACACCAGGGGCCGTATTCACAAAGCATTTTATCTTCAATTAAAAGAGTTTTCTCTTTTAAAGTTATTCACAAAGCCTATCAGACCTACTCTTAGTAAGGAAAAGTGACAACTCCTAAGATAACAGATGAACTCTGTTGCTATGGTTGATGTCATTACTTATGCACGAGCTTGATTGAAGTAACCACCTTGATTGGCTGATGATTATAATGTGGGAATGATTCCAAAAACCTCCCCTACGATGATAAGTGACAGGTCTGAGAATGTGTGCACTACACAAGTAGTGCTGAGGACAGAAGCTGATGAATAAATAAATAAATAAATAAATAAATAAATAAATAAATAAATAGCCTAAAAGAATAAAGAGTAAGATAAAACAAATAGCCTAATAGCCTATTGACATCAATCCATATGGATGCTTATCTTGCCATCACTTGTCATTTCATTGATGGTGATGCCAAATTGTCCACCATTTTCTTATCTGTGGGGAAGTTCCCAGAGAGGCATACGGCAGCCAACATAGCTGCTACAAAGACTTCTGTCATGGAGGAATGGGGGATTCTGGGAAAGGTGAGATGCCTTGTGACTGATGGTGCTGCAAACATGATGGCATGTGGGACTGTGTTGCCAGTCAGACGCAGCATTTGTATTGGCCATATGCTTTAAAGCTGGTTGTGAAGAAAGCCATTGACCAGACACCGGGTCTTGAAGAAATCAGGGGCAAGGCCAGGAAGATTGCGGCCTATTTCAGGACCAGCACCGTGGCCAGAGAGCAGAGCGGCTCCTCAGCATCCAGCAGCAGATGGGGATGCCCACTCACAAGCTTGTGCAGGAAGTGGACACACGCTGGAACAGCACCTACCACATGATGTCCAGGCTGCACGAGCAGAGGGAACCAGTCGGTGCTGCAGTGGTGTCACTGTGCACCCATTTGGCGGCTCTGACCTCTGCTGAGTACCAGAGCATGTCTGAATGCCTTGGAGCATTGTCTCCCCTAAAAGAGGCAACGGTGGAGCTGTCAGCAGAAAACACTGTCTCTGGCTCCACAAGTGTTCCCCTTGTGCGAATGCTGAGGCCATAACTTCCACACAGCGGGAGGTGAAGGGTGAGATGGCTAAGCAGCTCTGCAACAACCTCACGTGGCTCATGACTGAAAGGTTGAGTCACTACGAGACAGCCAGTCAACACTCCCTGGCCACTCTCCTGGATCCACGATTCAAAACAATGGGGTTTTGCAATTCAGGGAATTCCCAAAATGCTGTGAGAAGGCTCACGGCCGAATGTTCTGCTCTTTTAAGAGACAGCACTCCACCTGACCCAGAAGCACAAGAGCCTGCTGAATCCTCAGGTATGAATCTATGATCAATATTGCCATGTTTATATTGTATTTTTGTAATGCATTGTTTTTTTGTCCCCATTCAGGAACTGGCCTTTGGGATTTGCTGGACCCACATGTTTCAGAGACCAGGAAGGTGAAAAGTGCCACTGCAAATGCCACTGTAGAGGTGCAGCAGTACTTGAGTGAGCCAAACATCCCACGCTCAGAAGACCCACTCCAGTTTTGGGCTCAGCACAAGCACGTCTATCCTCATTTGGATGTGCTGGCCCCAAATATTCTGTGCACACCAGCCTCCTCTGTGCCATGTGAGCGGTTTTATTTCTAAAGCTGGTGAAGTGGTCAGCAAGAAGAGAAACAGACTCAGCCCTGGCACAGTGGAGCACATTCTATTACTGAATAAAAATGACATTTCATTTCTGTTCCCACAAACTCGTCACCAAGCACAATCATATCCCCCTGACCTGTCCATGAGCACTGTTATTGTCCACAAGCACCATCACTGTGGCACAGTGGAGCACATTCTATTACTGAATAAAAATGACATTTCATTTCTGTTCCCACAAACTCGTCACCAAGCACAATCATATCCCCCTAAGCACCATCACTGTGGCACAGTGGAACACATTCTATTTCTGAATAAAAATGACATTTCATTTCTGTTCCCACAAACTCGTCACCAAGCACAATCATATCCCCCTAAGCACCATCACTGTGGCACAGTGGAACACATTCTATTTCTGAATAAAAATGACATTTCATTTCTGTTCCCACAAACTCGTCACCAAGCACAATCATATCCCCCTGACCTGTCCACGAGCACTGCTATTATATGTCCTCAAGCACCATCACTGACCTGTCCACGAGCACTGTTATTGTCCACAAGCACCATCACTGACCTGTCCACCATAGCTGACCTGTCCACCAACTGAACTGTCCACCATAACTGACGTGTCCACCATCACTGACCTGTCCATAAGCACCATCAGTGACCTGTCCATGAGCACTGTTATTGTCCACAAGCACCATCACTGACCTGTCCATGAGCACTGTTATTGTCCTTAAGCACCATCACTGACCTGTCCATGAGCACTGTTATTGTCCTTAAGCACCATCACTGACCTGTCCACAAGCACTGTTTTTGTCCACAAGCACCATCACTGACCTGTCCACGAGCACTGTTATTGTCCTTAAGCACCATCACTGACCTGTCCACAAGCACCATCACAGACCTGTCCATGAGCACTGTTATTGTCCTTAAGCACCATCACTGACCTGTCCACGAGCACCATCAAAACCTGTGGTTTATGTGAAGCACATTGAAATAATCATGTGTATTACATTCACTATACATGCATTTTCCTTGCCTGGTTGTCTTGATTATTTTGTCTTCTGTTACTGCAGCCTTGTATATTGAGAGTGCCTCTAAGGAAGAGCTGTATACTGCAAACGCATGCCAGTAGAGTGCTGAAGAGTGCCCCTAGTGGCAAACAGGGAAACTGCAAACGCATGCCAGTAGAGTGCTGAAGAGTGCCCCTAGTGGCAAACAGGGAAACTGCAAAGGCATGCCAGTAGAGTGCTGAAGAGTGCCTCTAAGGAAGAGCTGTATACTGCAAACGCATGCCAGTAGAGTGCTGAAGAGTGCCCCTAGTGGCAAACAGGGAAACTGCAAAGGCATGCCAGGGTAGAGTGTGCTGAAGAGTGCCCTTAGTGGAAAACAGGGAAACTGCAAAGGCATGCCAGGGTAGAGTGTGCTGAAGAGTGCCCCTAGTGGAAAACAGGGAAATTGCAAAGGCATGCCAGTGTAGAGAGTGCTGAAGAGTGTCCCTAGTGGCAAACAATGCTGTTCCATGAAGGGAAAACTATTTAAACCACCTAAACCAAAGTCCTTCCACTCAGCGACTATATTGCACTTATCAGGCATCTATTTTGGGCAGAACCACACATGCACAAGGCTTCACAACACCAACATCACTCCAGCTGTGAGATCACAATAGGCCTACATGATTGGCACGATGTACTCACATGTCAACTTTTGGTGGTGAAAGGGGCAGAATATGCATAGATGACATGTTTGTGTTCCGATCTATCCCCACACATTTCAATGGGAGATTCTCTGAGTGTTTTGTATTGTTTGAAAGCATCTGTGTTGAAGAGTGCCTCTAGTGCAGGGCTCTTCAATTGGCGGCCCGCGAGGTCATTTGTACTGGCCCTTTAAAAAAATGTAATCTCTAGCAAGCGCATGAGCTGTTCTCCATTCTTGCATCTCTCGCTCGCTTTAGTCCTGCAGCCACTGCACCTCAGCCCATTAAACAAGTTAGGCTACATTACAATTAATTACATTGTACATAAGCTGAACGTAAGTGGCATAGTTTAGTTTCAACCTAAATTGCCACGTTGGAGTTTATGAACTACTAATATTTAACAGGTTGCACCACACACATAGCTTCTGTCAACAATATCACAAAAAAACAGGGGCACAATTTCTGCAAAACTTGGTGGAAAGGTGGAGCAGATCCGACTCAAAGGGAATTTCAAAGTATTTCTAGCCTGGCTATTGCCGATGTCCTTCATTTCTTCACGTCTTACAACATAAACAAATGCAATAATAGTCCAGTAAGGTCAGAAACGAGCCTGTCTAAAGGCCTCTTGGAAATCATGTGGCATGTTACATTAAATGCGCACTCAATTGCGATTCGAAGCAAAAGGTAGCCTATCACTGATAAATTGGTAATTGAAGGTAAATTGCATATTTGTAAATGTGACGACGGCAAAACGTTTTGTGGTTCAAGTGAATCGTAGACTATATAACAAACCAAAGAAAGTAAAGGAGATTATTTGCAGCTCCGTTCACCAAATAAAAGCCGTGGTTGTGTTTCTACAATATGTTGGCACAAAACGTAATTTCTGTCAGAAACCAAGTAGGCTAAACGTTTTCATTGTCATCGTGAACTACGATGCCCATGTTCAGTAGGCTATGTTTTTCATTTATTCAAGCAGTGACATAGGTTTAATGCATGGGGTAACGTGAGGTGCGTCAGAAAAAAGATGGGCCTGTCCCTCTCAAAACATGTTAAAATAGTGTGATTAGCAACCAGAAAAGACAAAAATCCTGGGAAAGACACCCCCGGACCCACGTGTTATTATTATTATTATTATATTCTGACTGGCCTGCACTGCTAAAAAAAATCTAGAGGTCACGGTCATCTCATTTAAATGGTGGGAACGTCAAATGAAAGTAGGCCTATAAATCAGAAGAGCTAGCCTACATATGCGACTGATTACACATTTAATTCACCTGAACAGTGTTTGAATCCTATTTGTAGGCTACTCACTGGAAATCTTGGACCTAACAGTTACTGTGCAAAGCACAGATTCCGTTACTGTTATCTCACAGATTTCATTCCATATTAGCCACCAACAACTGGGTAATGATGTTGTTATGCATGTACAAAATACAACATTTGAACACCCATATTGCTGCTGTATTACTGTGAGACTGCAGCTATGTAAAATGGTAGACACCCATATTGTAATTTAGTGCCCCATCAATATGTAATATTGTAACCCCCATCAATAAGTAATATTGTAACCCCCATCAATAAGTACTGTATATTGTAACTCTCCACTATACGTGAGGGTAGCTGTGGTGTATGAAAACATTGAGAGGGAAGTGTGAACAGGAGTGTTTCTGGACTGGCCAGCCGGCACACTGTCCTTCTACAGCGTCTTCTCGGGTCCACTCACCCACCTGCACACGTTCCACTCCACATTCATTGAGCCCCTCTATGTAGGGTGTGAGCTTATTCAGACTCTGTGTCCCTGTGCAAGATTACTTAGTGACCACACGCTGCACAAGCACCAGGGTCCGCGGAAGAGACCAGCTCTCCTGCTGCTGGTCATTCACATAGACTTTATAAATCAGTTGTACATGTATCGTAACACCCCCAATTATCACCACTTTTGTTCAGAAATTCTAAAACAACGATGTTTTTTAACATTTCAAAATAACATTTATTAAATGAACCTTACATTTTTCAGTAGCCATAGTTGTGTAGATTTGAACAAAATCTGGTTTGGTTCTTAACGGGAGGATTTACTGCCTGAAATATCCGATTTTGTTTACCACGCTCGGAGTTATAGTGCTGGCCTGATGGGTCGCCTATTTACACCGTTTCAATGGCACATGGGCTGTTAGACCGAGAATTCTCGTCGTGAAATTAAAATTCCACTGGAGCTCCAAGCGGTTGTGTACACGCAGCCTTACAACACTGTTTACAGCTCCTCGAGTCACAGTAAAATGTCATTTTTGGTACATGGCTAATTTAAATACACCTATGTTGTGGGTGGTTGCGTTTCTATAGGAGTCCGCTGTCTTGGTTTGTATAGAAATGGATATTAAGTGACACATACACGCAAGACGGTGGAAATACGGGACCGGTGGAAATAGGGGGAGTTCCGATAGCATTCTACATTCTGATGCATGAACTAAAAACACATGTTGTTGTCATGGTGACGGTTCTTCATAAGTTGATATGTGTAGAATAGGCCTGCTACATTATGTGCATAATTAAGCATTTATTTGAAATGGGTAGATTTTTAAACTTGAGCTCTGGTAATAATCTCAGCCATGTTTTAGGAAATCTTCCTGTTCAAACATAACCAACTAGCTTAAATAATAATAAAACAGCATTTCATTATTTTCAGCTCCAGTTATTTTGTGACTATAGTTTATCTTCCCATCTACAGGTTTAAAATCTATTTTCATATGAGAGAATGTCCTGTTTTAAATTGCATTTAATCTTTGTGAAAATATAACGCTATTATCTACTGCAGGCCTATCGGCAACTAAACACATGATAGCCTAGAAAAATAATTTTATATTATATTGGCACAGCATGAACTATAAGATTGTCCGAGAGTTTGTAAATTCAATAATTTTACTGGAATCAATTTATAGAAGATACAAGAAATATCCGCAAACTCTCTGTCTGTGCAAAAAAGGTTTTTACTTTGAATCTGCGCAAGCTTTCGGTTGGCAGACCTTCTTCAGGCAGAGTAGATCCTAGCCTATTCTTATTTTTTATAAGCTAGGCTACCTACCAATCCTGGGCCTCGACAGATGAGCGGTGATCTTGCATTTTATTTACTGGTATCAATTTAGCCTACTTTCATTAAAGCTACCATCTAAAATCGCTTTTGACAGGGGGAGGGACTTTTAAGTAGGTCTAACCAAAAGCGAAAGTACATAGTCAGACTCCGCGTCAGTAAGTTTGTCTTGTAGGCTATCGAGATCACACAGTTTGTAGCCTAAGGTAAGAGACTCACTATTTATGTTCATGTCATTCATTTTGTGTTTTCGGTATGTGGAATATTTGGAATAAACTAATTAGAATTTCGTTGCATGAACTTGTCGTCGTTGTTTAAGATTTCCGCCTTTATGGTAGGCAGGCCTTGCCTTAACAAACAAACCACTAGGCTAAATGCGGGCTTGCTAACATTAACATATAAGATTCTGAATAGATTATATGTCTTAATTTAACTACATAGTCGGCTAGCATAATATGACGAGGTAGCCTACTCTTTTGCCAGGTCCAGATTATGGCATCAAGCACAAAATCGTCGTGCGTAACTAGATAGGCTAACCTACAGGTGCTAGCTTGAGACCAGCAAGGGCATATGTTTGCATAGGGACATGTCCATACCAATATTTTGGGGTGAGGAAATTGTCCAATACTTTAGCGAAGTCATTCATATTATTTGTTTTATTGTGAAGTCGTTAATTCCGACGCGTCCTCATAAAGTGAAGTACAACCAGTTTAGATGCTGTCATTTGATTGGCTGAAACCTGGAAGTATCAAAACATAAGCATAGGCCTCTTGTCGCGTTAGTGGCAGACACATAGGAGGCATGCAGGTGTGTGGACAATGATCTGTCTGCCAGTGGGATACCCCAAGAAAGGGTAAAACTTCCTGTGGTTTATTTGAAGCTAAAGCAAATTGAAATAATCATGTGTTTTACATTCACTATACATGCATTTTCCTTGCCTGGTTGTGCCATTTTGTGTGTTATTTTGTCTTCTGTTACTGCATTCTTGTATATTAAGAGTTCCTCTAGGGGAGAGCTGTATACTGCAAAGGCATGTCATTGTAGGGAGTGATGAAGAGTGCCCCTAGTGGCAAACAGGGAAACTGCAAAGGCATGCCAGTGTAGAGAGTGCTGAAGAGTGCCTCTAGTGGCAAACAGGGAGACTGCAAAGGCATGCCAGTGTAGAGAGTGCTGAAGAGTAGCCTAGCTAGCGCCACCACTTCTCAATGAGACGTGGTCTGGGAACCAAACGTTCATTTTCTCGTATTTGAAAAAAATGCCATAAATATCCGTTTATTGGGTACCACGGATGTCTATCAAATGCGTCTGTGCATAGCTCATCATCGCCTTGCTCTTCCCCCTGTTCTGTGATTGGTTCCCTATCTCAGGCGAAAATTTGCTCCATGGTCTCCAGGCTGCCTTATCAAATCGCGTGCAAGGCAGCATGGGAACACCCAGGCTAGCTGAAGAGTGCCCCTAGTGGCAAACAGGGCTGTACCATGAAGGGAAAACTATTTAAACCACCTAAACCAAAGTCCTTCCACTCGGCGCCATATTGCACTTATCAGGCATCTATTTTGGACCCCTATATTGTAATTTAGTGCCCCATCAATAAATAATATTGTAACTCTCCACTATAAGTGAGGGTAGCTGTGGTGTATGAAAACACTGAGAGGAAAGGGAGAACAGGAGTGTTTCTGGACTGGCCAGCCAGCACTCTGTCCTTCTACAGCGTCTCCTTGGATCCACTCACCCACCTGCACACGTTCACCTCCACATTCATTGAGCCCCTCTATGTAGGGTGTGAGCTTGGCTATTCAGACTCTGTGTCCCTGTGCAAGATCACTTAGTGACCACACGCTGCACAAGCACCAGAGTCCATGAAAGAGACCAGCTAGCAAGCACATATATGTTAAATAAATATATTTCCATCTATGTTAAATACATATGTATCAATATATTTCAAAATATAAGTAAATATTCAATATTGGCCACTTTCTTATATTTTCTGCATATAATTAAATATATTTAAATATATGACACTAAGAAGCATGACCACATGACCCTTGATGAAGATTCTGATCACATGATCCATATATTTCAGACTTATATTTCTCTAATATAGTTAATATTCTACTACGGTTTGATATTTTCTGCATTGATCAATAAATATTTCACTATTGTATTTGCTTAACATCAACCACAGTATCAGTATAAAGAGGAAGAAACACACAACACTTCTGTTATCTTTTATTCTATTTTATTGAAAATCTTTGTTTTTGTTATGGAACCAGTGTAGAGAGTTACATGTTGAATGAAAGCAATTCAGCATACAATGAAGATCTACCTACCAGCAATTTTGACCACCTCGAAGACCGTCCAACTAGCTGCTACCTCTTGGCCGCCTTCCTCCCCTCCACCACATAACGTTAGTTTCTAGCAAGATGTCACACCCAGAGCCGTTGAAAAAGTCTTCCTCATTATCTGAAATTACTAATCCAGTCAGTCGGCAAAATACTGGTTACAAAAGTCCCTGCCAATCCACTTAAACAGAGCAAACGTTTTACATTTGGACTAGTAGCTGTTAGTTATGCTTGTAGTGAGAAAGCTGCAAAACGCTATTCCAACGACCTTACGCTGGTCTAGTGGCATATTTTGAAGTTGAAGGTAGCCTTTTTGTAAACCCCACCCATCACTGCCTGTGTGCAAATAAGTTAATTGAATATATTCACCATATATGTTCATGTAAGATATCTATATAAATATAATATAGGAAATGGCACAAATCCAAACTAACTGATGACCTCAAAAACTACCAGACACTCCTGACCCCCTTCTCAGCTAGCATCACTGCTGCTAAGACGGCTTTCTACAATGACAAAATCAACAGCGCTACAGACACTCGAAAACTTTTCTCAACCTTCAAATCGCTACTCAACCCTCAGCTGCCTCCTCCTCCATCCAGCCTTACTGCAGATACCCTCGCCTCATTTTTTACAAACAAAGTGGTGGCAATCAGCAGTCAATTCTCTACATGCCCACTCAACACATCTGACTCAGATACCGCACTCCTACAACCTCTAGGGACTGCTGGAACATCTTTTTCAGCTTTCACGCCTCTCTCCGAGAGTGAAGTATCTAGACTCCTGACATGCAGCCGTCCTACCACATGCTCGCTGGACCCTATACCCTCACGAGCCTACTTCAGTCCATCAGCCCGACCATCGCTCCAGCTATCACACATGTGATCAATGCCTCGCTAACCTCCAGCACATTTCCAACAGCGTTCAAAATGGCCCGCGTAACACCGCTACTTAAGAAAGCTTCTCTCAACCCTGCTCAAGTCGAGAACTACCGCCCTGTCTCACTCCTGCCTTTCCTATCCAAAGGCATTGAACGAGCAGTCTCCAAACAGGTCTCTGACTTCCTTTCACAGAACAACCATCTGGATCCAAGTCAGTCTGGGTTCAAAAGCGGCCACTCTACCGAAACGGCTCTGTTGTCTGTAACAGAAGCCTTAAAAGAAGCCAGGCTGCCCGCCGGTCATCAATACTCATTCTGCTTGACTTATCGGCTGCCTTTGACACGGTTAATCACCATCCTTCTCTCTATACTTCGCTAACATGGGAATCTCCGGTTCTGCTCTCTCCTGGTTTGAATCCTACCTCACAGGGCGCTTTCGTTTAGCATTATCATGGCTTGGTTAGCTATCTGCACCTCACCATCTCACCACAGGGGTCCCCAGGGCTCAGTGCTGGGCCCCCTTCTCTTTGCTATCTACACCACCTCCTTGGGACAGATTAGCCGTTAGCATGGCTTCTCATACCACTGCTATGCAGGCGACACACAGCTCTATCTGTCCTTTCCACCTGATGACCCCTTGGTTTCAGCACGGATCTCGGATTGCCTCTCAGACATAGCTACATGGATGAAGGCACACCACCTCCAGCTGAACCTCTCAAAGACTGAACTGCTGGTCCTCCCAGCTAAACCTACCATACATCCGCGACATCAACATCAAATTTGAATGCCTGTCTGTTTCACCTACCAGGACTGCAAAAATCTAGGAGTTGTTATCGACAACCAACTAAACTTCTCAGATCATGTTGCCTCAGTCGCCCGGGTCATGCCGTTTTCGCACTCTACAACATAATGGAAAATCAGGACTTACTTGACTCAAGATGCTACCCAACTTCTGGTTCAGGCAATAGTCATCTCACGACTTCGACTACTGCAATGCCCTCCTGACAGGTCTCCCAGCCTGCGCGGTGAAACCACTTCAGATGATCCAGAACGCTGGGCGGCCGCCTGGTCTACAACCAACCCAAAAGGGCACATGTTACCCGCTGCTCATCCAGCTACACTGGCTACCTATGGCGGCCCGCATCAAATTCAAGTCTCTAACGCTTGCCTACAAAGTAGTCTCCGGTTCTGCTCCCACCTACTTGAATGCCCTCATACAGACATACGCTACCTCCAGACCGCCGTGCTCCTCAGATCTAACGACGCCTAGCTCTACCACCGCACGCCAAGCCAATCCAAACTTTTTCTCATCTGTTGTTCCTCGTTGGTGGAACACACTGCCAGCTCATACAAGGGCAGAGACATCCTTCTCCATTTTCAGAAAACTCCTGAAGACCCAGCTCTTTAGAGAACTCTCCTCTCATAGCAACACTTACAACAAGTCTTACTGATCCTAGCACTCACCAGTCGCCTCAAACTGACAAGTAACTGTTAAAAACAGCACTCACTGATGCACTTATTCTTACTGTAATAGTTGTCCTAAAAATAGTCCTAAAATAGTTGAGAACTGCTCTAAAACTTAAACTGTTTACTATGTTTTACTCGCTTTGGCTAAAAAGCGTCAGCCAAATGTAATGTAATGTAATGTAATGTAATAATATATATATACAGTATATATATATATATATATATATATATATATATATATAAACTGGATGTAGCTGCATTATGTGAATATATTTTTTTCCCTTTTCTTTTTCTGTATGGGCATAATCATTCATTTATTTGAAATGGGTAGCATTTTAAACTTGAGCTCTGGTGTTATTCTCAGGCATGTTTTAGGAAATCTTCAAGTTCAAACATAACCAACTAGCTGAAATAATAGTAAAGAAGTGTTTCATTATATCCAGCTCCAGTTATTTTGGTTATATACTATAGGTTATATTCCCATCTACAGGTTTCTAATCTATTTTCATATGAGAGAATGTCCTGTTTAAATTGCATTTAATCCTTGTGCAAATATTATCTACTGCAGTAGGCCTATCGGCTTCTAAACACACGATAGCCTAGAAAAATCACAGATATTACACTGACACAGCATGAACTATTAAATTGTCCCTGAGATTTTGTCTGCAAATTCAATGATTTTATTGTAATCAATTTAGCCTACCATAACTGTCATTAAGGCTACGATCCAAAATCGCTTTTGACAAGGGGAGGGACTTTTGAAGTAGGCAGCCTAAAAGCGAAAGTAAATAGTCAGACTCCGCGTCAGTAGCGTAATTTGTCTTGTATCGAGAGCACACAGTTTGTAGCCTAAGGTAAGAAACCCACGATTTAATGTGTTCATATTATCATTTACTTTGTGTTTTCGGTACGTGGAATATTTGGAATAAACTAATTAGAATGTTGTTGCATGAACTTGTCGTTGTTTAAGAAAAGTTTTCACCGGAGAGATGTCCGCCTTTAGGGTAGGCAGGCCTTGCCCTAACAAACCAGTAGGCTAAATGCGGGCTTGCTAACATTAAAATATAAGATGGGCTACTGAATAGACTATCGGCTATTTCTTAATTTAACTCCATAGTAGGCTTACATAATGTGTCGAGTTAGCCCACTCTTTTGCCGGTCCAGATTATGGAATCGAGCACAAAAACTAGATAGGCTAGCATGCAACAGGCGCTGGCCTGTGACCAGCAAGGGCGTTTGCATAGGGACATCACATGTCCATACCAATACTTTAGGGTGACGAATTTGTCCATAACATTAGCGAAGTCATTCGTATTATTTATTTTATTGTGAAGTCGTTCATTCCGATGCGTCCCCATAAAGTGTAGCCTACATCACCAGTACAGCCAGTTTAGATAAGCTGTCATTTGATTGGCTTAAACGTAAAACTGTCAAAGCATAGGCCTCTTGTCACGTTAGTGGCAGACACATAGGAGGCATGCAGGTGTGCAGGACAATGATCTGTCTGCCAGTAGGATGCCCCAAGAAAGGGTACAACTTCAGATCAGTATTCATATTCCCTTTGTCCTTTATAATGCACACTTTGCCCCTTTTAGTGGATCAGCTAGACCTATACACCAACAAATAGAAGAGATGGTTATAGTAAAAACAATCTGGATGAGTATGTGTATTGTGTTGTATATGTTAGGGACCTTTAGGGTCCTCAAGGGTCAACCCTGGAGCAGACAGTGGGGCTTACATGCGTTTAGGGTCCCTACCCTTGACCTCTGACCCCATGGGCCTGGCCTGGGATGACCATGTGCTTAATCCAGACCCAACTGTCATAAAGCAAACTAGACTACAATGGCCAAAGACCTTAATCTGTACTGAGGAATTTACTTTAGCCTATAGGCCTACACCTTAACATTTCTATTCAAGACATTTGTTCTTTCTTGTAAAAATACTACAGTACTGATTCTTGTTTAGTTACAGCTGCATGTTTGTTGTGCTTCTTTCATCATCTTCTGTTTGTTCTGTGTCTTCTTCTTGTCACAATACTGAAAACAAAGATGGCGGTTCATGTTTAGCTCCGGCTATAATCTGTAGTATGTGGTGACGCATGAAACAAGACTTAAAGCTGCATTTGTCTCATGTACATTCCTAGAGAGACTCCCACTGCTGCTAGGATGAGTGTCTCTCAGGAGAGAGAGGAGGCTGCAGGTCACTGTGAGACACTCAGACCAGAGTCTGCAGCACACAGCTGTGTGCAACAAAGCAGCAAACCAACACTCTCTGATGGAGGGTAAGTTAATCCACTGATACAGTACACATCATACCTGTCCCCACACACTCTGATGGAGGGTAAGTTAATCCACAGATACAGTACACATCATACCTGTCCCAACACACTCTGATGGAGGGTAAGTTAATCCACAGTTACAGTACACATCATACATGTCCCCACACACTCTGATGGAGGGTAAATTAATCCACAGATACAGTACACATCATACCTGTCCCCACACACTCTGGAGGGTAAATGAATCCACAGATACAGTACGCATCATCAATCAATCAATCAATCAAAATGTATTTGTATAGCACTTTACAACAACCAGTAGGCGTCCAAAGTGCTTCACATCAGAAACTAAGAATAAAAACAGCATATCAAGCATAAAAACCTGTATCATACCTGTCCCCACACACTCTGATGGAGGGTAAGATAATCCACAGATACAATACGCATCATACCTGTCCCAACACACTCTGATGGAGGGTAAGTTAATCCACAGATACAATACATCATACCTGTCCCAACACACTCTGATGGAGGGTAAGTTAATCCACAGATACAATAAACATCATACCTGTCCCCACACACTCTGATGGAGGGTAAGTTAATCCACAGATACAGTACGCATCATACCTGTCCCCACACACTCTGATGGAGGGTAAATTAATCCACAGATACAGTACACATCATACCTGTCCCCACACACTCTGATGGAGGGTAAATTAATCCACAGATACAGTACACATCATACCTGTCCCAACACACTCTGATGGAGGGTAAATTAATCCACAGATACAGTACACATCATACCTGTCCCCACACACTCTGATGGAGGGTGAGTTAATCCACAGATACAGTACACATCATACCTGTCCCCACACACTCTGATGGAGGGTAAATTAATCCACAGATACAGTACACATCATTACATTACATTACATTTGGCTGACGCTTTTTAACCAAAGCGACTAACAACATGGTAAACAGTAAGTTTTTAGAACAATTCTCACAATTTTAGGACAGTTTTAAAAAAAACATTAGAGTACAGTAAGAATAACTGCGTCGGTGAGTGCTGTTTTTAACAGTTACTTGTCAGTTTAAAACGGCTGGTGAGTGCTAGGATCAGTAAGACTTGTTGTAAGTGTTGCTATGAGAGTAGGTGTTCTCTAAAGAGCTGGGTCTTCAGGAGTCTTTTGAAAGTGGAAAAGGATGTCCCTGCCCTTGTAGGAACTGGCAGTGTGTTCCACCAACGAGGAACAACAGATGAGAAAAAGTTTGGATTGGCTTGAGCGTGCGGTGGTAGAGCTAGGCGCCGTTAGCCAGAGGAGCCGAGCGGTCTGGAGGTAGTGTAAGTCTGTATGAGGGCATTCAAGTAGGTGGGAGCAGAACCGGAGACTACTTTGTAGGCAAGCGTTAGAGACTTGAATTTGATGCGGGCGCCATAGGTAGCCAGTGTAGCTGGATGAGCAGCGGGTAACATGTGCCCTTTTGGGTTGGTTGTAGACCAGGCGCCCCGCTTCTGGATCATCTGAAGTGGTTTCACTCGCGCAGGCTGGGAGACCTGTCAGGAGGGCATTGCAGTAGTCGAAGTCGAGATGACTATTGCCTGAACCAGAAGTTGGGTAGCATCTTGAGTCAAGTAAGTCCTGATTTTCCGTATGTTGTAGAGTGCAAAACGGCATGCCCGGGCTTACTGAGGCAACATGATCCGAGAAGTTTAGTTGGTTGTCAAGAACAACTCCTAGATTTCTTGCAGTCCTGGTCGGTGAAACAGACAGGGAGTCAAATTTGATGTTGATGTCGTGGTGTATGGTAGGTTTAGCTGGGATGACCAGCAGTTCAGTCTTTGAGAGGTTCAGCTGGAGGTGGTGTGCCTTCATCCATGTAGCTATGTCTGAAAGGCAATCCGAGATCCGATACATCATACCTGTCCCCACACACTCTGGAGGGTAAATTAATCCACAGATACAGTACACATCATACCTGTCCCCACACACTCTGGAGGGTAAATGAATCCACAGATACAGTACGCATCATCAATCAATCAATCAATCAATCAAAATGTATTTGTATAGCACTTTACAACAACCAGTAGGCGTCCAAAGTGCTTCACATCAGAAACTAAGAATAAAAACAGCATATCAAGCATAAAAACCTGTATCATACCTGTCCCCACACACTCTGATGGAGGGTAAGATAATCCACAGATACAATACGCATCATACCTGTCCCAACACACTCTGATGGAGGGTAAATTAATCCACAGATACAATACGCATCATACCTGTCCCCACACACTCTGATGGAGGGTGAGTTAATCCACAGATACAGTAAACATCATACCTGTCCCAACACACTCTGATGGAGGGTGAGTTAATCCACAGATACAGTACACATCATACCTGTCCCAACACACTCTGATGGAGGGTAAATTAATCCACAGATACAGTACACATCATACCTGTCCCCACACACTCTGTTCTTCTCTGTCGATTTGTACCTCATTTTCTAAAAGGAAAAAAAAAGAAGGTAAAACAGAATGCAATAGCAGTAAAGATCTAGTGTAATGTGTAAGAGCCACAATACAAGTTGCCTACACCGCTGTGAACCTTTTGTAGTTGTGTGTTGGTCTGTGTGTGTAGCTGTGAACCTTTTGTAGTTGTGCGATGGTCTATGTGTGTAGCTGTGAACCTTTTGTAGTTGTGCGATGATCTGTGTGTGTAGCTGTGAACCTTTTGTAGTTGTGTGTTGGTCTGTCTGTGTAGCTGTGAACCTTTTGTAGTTGTGTGTTGGTCTGTGTGTGTAGCTGTGAACCTTTTGTAGTTGTGTGTTGGTCTGTGTGTGTAGCTGTGAACCTTTTGTAGTTGTGTGTTGGTCTGTCTGTGTGCTGTGAACCTTTTGTAGTTGTGTGTTGGTCTGTGTGTGTAGCTGTGAACCTTTTGTAGTTGTGTGTTGGTCTGTGTGTGTAGCTGTGAACCTTTTGTAGTTGTGTGTTGGTCTGTGTGTGTAGCTGTGAACCTTTTGTAGTTGTGTGTTGGTCTGTCTGTGTAGCTGTGAACCTTTTGTAGTTGTGTGTTGGTCTGTGTGTGTAGCTGTGAACCTTTTGTAGTTGTGTGTTGGTCTGTGTGTGTAGCTGTGAACCTTTTGTAGTTGTGTGTTGGTCTGTCTGTGTGCTGTGAACCTTTTGTAGTTGTGTGTTGGTCTGTGTGTGTAGCTGTGAACCTTTTGTAGTTGTGTGTTGGTCTGTGTGTGTAGCTGTGAACCTTTTGTAGTTGTGTGTTGGTCTGTCTGTGTAGCTGTGAACCTTTGTAGTTGTGTGTTGGTCTGTGTGTGTAGCTGTGAACCTTTTGTAGTTGTGTGTTGGTCTGTGTGTGTAGCTGTGAACCTTTTGTAGTTGTGTGTTGGTCTGTCTGTGTGCTGTGAACCTTTTTGTAGTTGTGTGTTGGTCTGTGTGTGTAGCTGTGAACCTTTTGTAGTTGTGTGTTGGTCTGTCTGTGTGCTGTGAACCTTTTGTAGTTGTGTGTTGGTCTGTGTGTGTAGCTGTGAACCTTTTGTAGTTGTGTGTTGGTCTGTCTGTGTGCTGTGAACCTTTTGTAGTTGTGTGTTGGTCTGTGTGTGTAGCTGTGAACCTTTTGTAGTTGTGTGTTGGTCTGTCTGTGTGCTGTGAACCTTTTGTAGTTGTGTGTTGGTCTGTGTGTGTAGCTGTGAACCTTTTGTAGTTGTGCGATGGTCTGTGTGTGTAGCTGTGAACCTTTTGTAGTTGTGCGATGGTCTGTGTGTGTAGCTGTGAACCTTTTGTAGTTGTGCGATGGTCTGTGTGTGTAGCTGTGAACCTTTTGTAGTTGTGCGATGGTCTGTGTGTGTAGCTGTGAAACTTTTGTAGTTGTGCGATGGTCTGTGTGTGTAGCTGTGAACCTTTTGTAGTTGTGTGTTGGTCTGTGTGTGTAGCTGTGAACCTTTTGTAGTTGTGTGTTGGTCTGTGTGTGTAGCTGTGAACCTTTTGTAGTTGTGTGTTGGTCTGTGTGTGTAGCTGTGAACCTTTTGTATCTGTGTGTTGGTCTGTCTGTGGAGGTCTGTGGAGGTCTGCAATTCCCCACCACAATGCTAGAAGTGACTCCATAGACTGCCATGATTACAGTTACATGTAAAGAGGCCTTTCCTGGCCTTGAATCTTCATCTTTTTTAACATTTTTATGAAAAAAAAGGTGTGTCCAAAATTATTCATACCTTTTTTAAATAATCAATGGAAACATCTTTATTTGCATTCACAGCTCTCAGTTGTTCTTACAATAACTACCAAACCTCTCCATGTCTCCACAATGATTCTAGACTGCATCTTTTGAACAGAAATCTGGGTTTTGAGTCAAGAACGATTATTTGCCATTATTCTGGCCTTGTGCTCACTTTTTTTAACGGATCGAGGTCTGCACTTTGGCTCTGCATCTCTAAAATGTTGATATTGTTCTCGGTTAACCATTTCTTGCCTTGTTTAGCTGTATTTTTTTTTTTTGTGTGATTATGCTTCTTATTCACATTTTTGCAAAAAGGGTACAAACAGTAAATGCATCATAAAAAATAAAAAAAGGAAAAACACATAAAATAACCAAAAGGGCAGATCAGAAAAAATACGAAACAGTTAGTAAGTACATCATATTAATAAAGCAATTCATTGTATCACACAGAGTGTTTTAATAGATATGTAGAGTCCCTTCCAGGTATTTACTGTGGATAAGCTAGCTTTATTCAGTCTAGCAGTAGTCTCTTCTAATGCTGCAATATTAAGCAAGGAATTAGTCCAGTAACATTTGAGGTTCGCATCTGGTTTGAACCATAACTAAGGATTAAGGATTGTGAGGAATCATCATTCAATAAACAGAGACAAGGATCTAGTATAAGATTGGTATCAAGGAATTTAGACAGCATATGAATAAATATTTCCAGAATATAGCTATGGTGGGACAATCCCAAAACATGTGAAAAAAGGTGCCTGTGGAGTTTTGGCATAGAGTGCAGTTTGGGCTCTGACAGATATTAATTTTAAAATGTTTAAAAGGTGTTGCATAGGCTCTATTGATCACCTTATAGTGGATTAATTGATGTGCTAAACATTTTGATGTCAGTTTTCCGTCCTGTCTGCATAAAAGGTATATCAGTGAGTAGGTTGGGATATATTAAGCCAAACACTGTAGGATTAAGTTTGCTATTGAAAAATAAATAAAATATACGGATTGCAAGCGGAGCTCAAGTTTTAGTGTTGCATTGCCATGTGCAGGTCACGTGATCTCTTCTGTTTTAGCTGTATGTTTTGAATCATTGTGTGGTTTATTGGTCCAATGCCGCCTATTGGGGCAGATCTCTCGGCAGACAGCCTGATCTTCTCCTCCAGAATTCTCAATGTGCCCCCTGTTTACTTTGAGAATTTCACCAGGTCCCATTGCAGTTTCCCACATAATTGAATTGTATTTGTGGGGGTCGGAGTCAATAAAATTAATTTGATCAATTTCGATATTGTGGTGGGCCGCCAGAAATTAGTCAATGGTGTTTTAGTGGTTGAAATTTTCACGCCATTCCAAAATGGATCACTTGGTCATCATGGATGCTGATCATGGATCACTCTTCTCCAAACATGTACAACAACTCAGCTAAACCTTTATAAAGGCACATCTGGACAAAGATTTTAGCTTTTCACTGGATTTGTTTTTGACCCAAGGACATGGCCTGAGATTGGCATAAAAAAGAAGCATTAAATCCCAATGACTCCATGTGCATTTCAATTGTGAGGATGAGAAAATTATTCTTTTGGGATGTTTT